>NC_056725.1:1552637208-1552664448 GCF_019279795.1 Protopterus annectens | reverse complement strand
TTGCATGTCCTCCTTTTTTGCAGGTCGTGGTGCAGCGGTTGCTCCTTCAAAAATCCAATCCTTGGCTGGGGTGCCTTCTGTGCAGAGTCTGCATGTCCTCCCTGTGGTCGTGTGGGTTTCCTCCCACATCCCAAAGACATGCTGTAGGTGGATTGGACACTCTAAACTGGCCCTAGGTTTGTGTGTGTGCCCTCTGTGGTAGGTTGGGCGCCAGGCTGGCAGCTCGACACAAACTCCACTGCCAATCATGAGCGGACAGGTGATTCACTGTCCCGACCCCTAACCGGGAAAAGCCGAAAGAAGAAGTTGGCCTTGGAATTGCCCACCACTGATGTAAAATTGATTTGGTCACTCCTCCCACTCATCTCATTTGCTCACTCGACAGAGTACAGTGAAAATACTTGGGAAGGACTACTCCCTTGCTCTTTTTTGATTTTGGACCCCCCCCATCTCACCTTAGCTTCTTAATCTACCTTCTGTTTTCTCCCTCTCTACTTAAAAAAAAAAAAAAATACACTTTATTCAGCTGCCTTTACCGTAACCGCGTTCTTCCTACTTTAAATCACTCTATTTTTCCTATGTGCTCTTAAGTGTTAAAGTGCTTTTACTTTGCTGCATTTAACCCCAAGTCCACCCAAGTATTCAGAACACTATGTCTTGACAATTTCCATCAGATTCTCCTGCCAGCCTAATCGACAGAGGCATACTTTAACAGTGAAGCAACTGCCTCATGCTTACTGAGGGCCCTCTTCCCACAGCACATAATTCTACTAATGAGAAATGTATCTACATCAGTTACCTGGAATCCATGCTCTCTTGCGCCCACAGTCAGTACTCAACAAAGAGGAGTGTGTCCGCACAAACCACACCACTCGCATCACATAGCCAAGCACAACACACACCCAGGTTCTCAATAAAAGCTTACCTAAACAGCAGAGACCCATAAAACACACACAAACATTCCACACAACACCAAACATCTCACACAGCAAACACACAGTACAGTTTTGTACCTACCATAAATGTAGATGTCCGATAGATATGCAACTGCAGTCCTTACATATGGGTTGTCCTGCCTCAGGCAGCCCTTCGGTCGGCCGGATTCCAAAGTCTGGGTCCGGCGTCGGCTGATGTCGCCTCCTCCCCGACGTCAGAGCGGCTGGGGTATAAAAGTATCAGCTGACACCATCTTCCTCAGTGTTTCTTGCCCCAGATGCCAGGTGCCCTCCAAGGAAGGCTAAATTTAGAACTGGATAAAAAATTCCAGACATACACAACAGTAATAAACAGATACACCATAACAGATATCCTCAGCTAAATAGAAAGGAGGGAAGAGGACCCAATATACAGAGGGGTAGGAGGGAGGGAAAACCTGACTGCAGTTGCATATCTATCGGACATCTACATTTATGGTAGGTACAAAACTGTACTATGTCCTTCAAGAATGCAACTGCAGTCCTTGCATACGGGTTGAATACCATAGCCAAGCTGGGGGTGGTAGGCTCTAAGAGATGGTGTAGCTAAAATGCCCTGCAGGACTGCCGAAGCAAAGCCTGCTCGGGATCTGGAATATAAAGGAAGGTTGTAGTGCTTGGAAAATGTATGCACGGAGCTCCATGTAGCAGCTTCTAGAATGTCCTTTGTAGCCACCCCTCTTAGAAAGGCTGTGGAGGTGGCTGTAGCTCTGGTGGAGTGTGGCCTGAAATAGGCTGGCACACCTTTTCCATTGAAAGAATAACAGAATCTGATGCAATGTCCAATCCATTTTGAAATTGTTTGTTTGGAGATTGCCTTTCCTTGCACTCCAGCAGCGTATGCTACAAATAGTTGGTCAGACTTTGTTGGCCTTTGTTCTGTCCAAGTAGTAGCGCAGTTGTCTGTGTATGTCCAAAGTGTGCAGCAGCTTTTCCCCTTTATTTTGAGGATTGGGGAAGAAGGTAGGCAGGTGAATTGCTTGATTTAGAGACACCCTGGATATCACTTTTGGCATAAAAGAAGGATTGGTTCTTACGGAAACTCTGTCCTGATGAAAAATGATAAATGGAGGTACTGCCATGAGGGCTTGTATCTCCGATACTCTTCTTGCTGAGGTAATTGCCAACAGAAAAACTGTTTTCCAGGAGAGAAATTGCAATTCTGCAGATGCTGCTGGCTCAAAAGGAGGAGGAGTTAATTTTTCCAACACGAAGTTGAGGTCCCATGCAGGCACTGGTGGTTTTCTGGGAGCTTTGATATTCTTTATCCCTCTTAGAAATTGTCTTAGTAAAGGATGTGAAAACACAGGTGGATCAGTGTTGTATTTTGCTGAAATTGCTGAAGCGTGTATTTTTATGGAATAATAGGAAAGGCCATTATGCAGCATTTCTGCCAAGTATTCTAGTATCTGCGGGATGCTCATTACTGATGCATCCTGACCCTTGTCCTTCCAGATGTTGAATCTCTTCCATTTGGCTGAATAGGTTTTTCTGGTGGAAGGTCTGCGTGCTTCCAATAAGATCTGTTGAACTTCCTTGGAGAGAGAAATATGGGGAGAACTCATGGAACCCTCCAAGCTGTCAGTTGCAGAGTTTGCAGGTTGGGATGAACCATCCTGTAATTGTGCTGGGTCAAAAGCAGAGGCCATTGAGGCAGGGGCCACGGCTTGGTGCAAGTTATGCTCCTTAGTAATGGATACCAGTGCTGTCTTGGCCAATCTGGAGCTATTAAGATGCCCTTCGGTTGTTCTGCTTTGATCTTCAGTAACACCTTGGTCATTAATGGTAGAGGTGGGAATGCACAGATTGTTAGAGAGTTCCAGCTGAAGGAGAGAGCATCCATTCTCCAGGCCTGTGGATGGTGTGTCCTCGAGCAGAACTTTTTCAGATGATGATTGAGGTGTGAGGCAAAGAGATCTATGCCTGACCTCCCCCCATGCATGAGTTATTTATGCAAAAATGTCTGGATGCAACATCCATTCGTGTGGGTCCAGGATGTTTCTGCTTAGACTGTCCGCCAGAACATTGTACTTGCCCGGAACAAACTGGGATTGCAGCTGTATGTTCAGTTTCAGGGACTTTTCCCAAAGAGTCATTGTTAGTCTGCAGAGGGGGTAAGAATGAGTACCTCCCTGTTTATGTACCACATAACAGTGGTGTTGTCCGTCTATTAGCAGTTGACCTTGATGAAGTTATTTTTCGAAGGCCTCGATTACATGTATTACTGCTAACATCTCTTTTTGATTGATGTGTAGCTGCACTTCCCGGGGGGCCCATTGTCCTTGAATGCATCTGCCCTCCATGTGCGCCCCTCATCCATGGTCTGAGGCGTCTGTTGTAATGGTTTGGCTTGTTTGAGGTTTGTTGAAAGGCATACCTTTGTTTAACTGGCTTGCTTGGGCCCACCACAAAAATTCCCTTTGTAGACATGGAATGAGTGGGATAATTGCTTCCAAGCTGTGGCTGTGCTGAGACCATAAACTTTTTAGGTACCATTGTAGTTCTCATGTGTAGTCTTGCCAGTGGAATCAATAGAATGCAAGATGCCATGAAACCCAGGGCCTGCAGGATTTTCCTTGCAGTCATCTGGGTGAGCTTTGCTAGGCCTTTGAAGTAATGTGGTAATTGTTCTTGCTTCTCTTCTGTGAGGAAAGCCATTTGTGATTTTGTGTCTAGTTTGGCTCCTAGAAAGATTATTTGTTGGGATGGCAGTAGTCTTGACTTTTGAATGTTGACTGTGTATCCCAAAGCCTGTAGTAAGTAAATGACATAATTCAAGTTTTTTGTCAAGGCTTGCTTGCTGTCCGCTTGTATAAGGCAGTCGTCCAGGTAAGGGTATATTTGTATTCCCTGGAGTCTGCAATGTGCAATTACTGATGCCAGGCATTTCGTGAATATTCTGGGTGCAGTAGATAAGCCAAAAGGCAATGCTGAGAATTGATAATGCTCTGACCCTGCAAGAAATCTGAGGTATCTTCTGCAACTGTGTCTGATTGGGACATGCAGGTATGCCTCCTTGAGGTCCAGAGTAACCAGCCAAGACCCCTTGCCCAGCATGGGAGAGAGTTGCTCTAGTGTCGGCATTTTGAATTTTGGTACAATGAGAAAGGTGTTTAGAGCAGACAAATCCAGTATAGGTCTCCATTGCTTTTCTTTTCTTGGAACAAGGAACAGTCTTGAGTAGAATCCCTGGCCTTGTTCATGTGGAGGAACCTTTTCTATTGCTTTGATTTGTAACAGCTTTGAAACTTGTATGAGTGCCTCTGCCCTTTGATTTTGTGGCAGGTTTGGCATGCCTTGTCTTGTTGGTAAAGTATGGAACTGGAACCTGTAGCCTTGATCTATTATGTCCAGAATCCATTTGTCCTTTGTTAAAATGTGCCAATTTTTTGAAAATAAGGATAATTTTCCGCCTAAAGGTGCTTCTCTGAGCCTTGGTCGGCGGTGTCAAAGTCACGTCATTGTGATTGTCCCTGTGGAGCAGTAGAAGTCCCTGCACCACTTCTCTGATTAGTCGGTTGCCATTGGCGTCCCCCTGCAGGAGCCTCGGTATTGCCCTCTCCCTCGGGCACGCCTGTTTTTTCCCCTTTGGAACTTGTCGGTGTCTGGAAAGGACCAATTCTTCGAAGGACAATTCCTGCTGAACCTTGGGGGCTGAACCTGGAGGAAATCTTTGACTGTTTGCACTGATTTAGCCTTTTCCTCAATTGATTTCAACACATCCTGAGCACTAGCACCAAATAGCTTGTGTTTTTCCAGAGGTGTATCTAGAAGCTTTACTTTGACATGATCTGGCAATGCCTGTTCTTTCAACCAAGCAGGTCTACGTATGACGGCCCCAGTCATAGCTGCCCTACATGAAGCTTCCAATGCATCATAACCACACTGAAGAAAATGATTGTTAACCTGCTGTGTATTATGAACCAAATCCTGCAAGGCCTTTCTATCTAAAGGCTCAGGAGAGGCTAACTTCTGCAAATCATCCAGCAAGAAATCCTGGTACTGAAACATATGAAAAAGGCAATTAAGGGCCCTCATGGCAAGGGTGGATGAGGTATAAACTTTTTTGCCCCACCTCTCCAGGGACCTAGATTCTCTGTCTGCGGGCAAAGGATTTTTGGCTGTGGAAGTAGCCACCCCTTTGGGCCCCTGGGAAATAGTTTCTAGATCAACAGAATGGGCCTTAAAAAGATGTGTATGAGTTTCGGGAACCCTGTAATATCTGTCAGGCATGACAGGAGCAGGAGGGAGAGAATCAAGAGAAGCACTCTAATCTGAGTACACATCATCCAATACATCTAACACTGGAGGAATAGCTAAAGGCCTGTGTTGGGGAAGCTTAAGGAAGGTACGAAGCAGTTTCCTGGAGTCTGAGAATTCCTGGCCCTGCCACTGAAAATGCTCTCTCATGGAGTAGATAATTTTCCCAAAAGAAATATCCTCAGGAGGAGAGGCAGAAGGAATAGATTCCTCAGCATCAGAATCCTCGTAGGCCTGGAAGGACTCTTCCTGGGTATCAGAGTCACCAGAGACTTCATCTGAGGAAAGGGTATCTATCTGCTCAACCCTGGGCCTTTTGTGTGAAGGCGGCCGAGAACCTCCGTCAGGATGAGCCTGGGAACCTCTGATTATGGAAATTAGATCTGCAGCTAAAGTCATGATCTGTTTATCAAAAGTGGGACCCTGAGGAAAAGATTTAGTAGGGTGAGACTTAGCCTGGCAGGCAGCCTTAGCACGTGTGTAGGCCTTGATTGACATGGACATAGGCGGCCTAGCTGCCCCACGTGCTGGAGTAACTTTGTCCACCGGTATGGTCTCAGGCAAATCTTGGGCTTCAGCTTCTGGAGGAAAATCAACAACCAGCACCAGTGAAGGCTCCGGGGCCGAAGTGAAAGGTAAAGCGGTGTCGGTCTGGAGCGGTGAAATAACAGTCTCAGAAGAGACAGAGGCACTCTCGGTAGGTTTTGGCGTGGTGTCGGTGGAAGTCGCGGGCCGAGAATGCCAGTCCCGGTCCTTCCGTTTTTTGGAAATGTGTTGTCGGTTGTTCCGACGGCATGATATAGGCGTATGTTTCGCCAAAAAAGTCTTCAGCAAATTCTGCCCGGTGCCTGAGTGTGCGTTTATTGAAGCAAGCACAGGCCGAGACGTCGTGGTCTGGGCCAAGGCAGGGAAGGCAGTAAGAATGGAAGTCCTTATGAGGTATTTGTTTACCACAAGACAAACAGTTATTAACTTTTGCAGTTTTATCTGACATCGGCTGAGGCAAGAAAAGGTTCCCCAACGGGGTACTTAGCTTTTTGATTACTTCGGATACTGAAAACACAGGAGCTGGCCGACCGGCACTTGCGAACTGCTTCTGCTTCGGGCACCGCGCGGCAAGAAAGACTGAGGAAGATGGCGTCGGCTGATACTTTTATACCCCAGCCGCTCCGACATCGGGGAGGAGGCGACATCAGCCGACGCCAGACCCAGACTTTGGAATCCGGCCGACCGAAGGGCTGCCTGAGGTAGGACAACCCATATGTAAGGACTGCAGTTGCATTCTTGAAGGACATCAGTGTCTCACAAACACAGCCCATAAGGCAAAAACAAACCAACCACCACAGCCCATAAGGCATAGCAATAAACCAAACGTACTAGTCATTGGCGACTCAGTTGTGAGACATCAATGTCCCCCTCACCAGGCTCGACAAGGAGAAGGTCATGGTCAGTTGTCTGGTGCCAGAATCCACCACATCACGCACTCACTTAAGTCTCTCCAGAACAAGTGTCATTGTCCATGTTGGTGTGAATGACTTGAGACATACCTCCCTGGACTATATGAAGCATGACATGATCGAGCTCTTAGTACGTGTCCCAGGCAGGCATGACTTGAGCCCTAAGCAGCATCCTACCCTCACCAAGAAGGTCACCACAATATGAATAAAAAAGAATCTACTTCAACAACTCTCCTTTAAGGCCCCTGAGCCAGTGGTAAACATTACTCAAACCGCTGAATCACTTACAAATGCCTTCTACCAGCACCTACAGGACTGCATGGATCAGGCAATCCCAAACAAAACTAAGACTCTCTGTACCAAAGGCAAGCGTCCAGTCTGGTGGACCCCAGCCATAAACAAGCTCTACAACAAAAGGAGGAAGCTACTACAAGATAGAGCAAAATCCTTGAAAGGTAAGACGCCTTTGATCATTATAAGTAAAAAACTAAGAGCTCTCATAAAATCATCCAAGGCAAATTTTGAGAGAAAAATCGCCAAGGACTCTAAAGACAATCATAAGGCCTTCTTTAGCTATGTTAGAAACCTAGGAGGAAACTCCCAGATATGCTCAGAATTAGTTCAAAATGATGTGAAAATTACTGAACCTACACACATTGCTAACATACTGGCTGACAGGTTCAGTGCAAACTTCTCCCCCCCAAAGGAGAGATATCTATTCCAGAGGATTGTAGCCCCCCAAACATCTCCAACGCCCAGGTGAGAACTGCCCTCACACTAAGGCAAAAACACAGCATCCATGGGACCGGATGGTGTCCCGGCTGTGTGCTTCATGAACTCAACGAGGAATTAAACCCACAGTTAGGACAGCTGTTTAATCTTAGCCTCACCTCAGGATACGCACTCCAAGGAGTGGCCGGCACTGTGGTCCCACTTCATAAGGGCGGTGCCTCCACAGACCCTGGAAATTACCGCCCATTAGCTTGACAAGCCTTATCTGCAAAGCCATGGAGAGGATCATAATGGAACTCATAAATAAAGACATAGGAACTTGCAGACTTTGGATCCAACCCAGTTTGGCTTTGTCAAAGGCAGATCCTGCCTCTTAAACTTGGTTGACTTTTTCGAGACAGTCACCAAGGCCATTGATGAGGGAAAGGCAGTCCATACAGCCTACCTGACCTGGCAAAGGCCTTGACACAATACCCCACTCAGGTATCATCGAAAAACTCATCAGCTTGAATGTAAACCCATACATCACAAGATGGGTTGCAAACTGGCTAAGCGACAGAACCCACAGGGTCAGAGTTGCTGGAGCCATGTCAGACTCAAAGCCTGTCACAAGTGGTGTCCCACAGGGCTCAGTCCTGGGTCCACTCTTGTTCGGCATCTACTTTTCTGAAGTACAAGCAAACACAGGAGGGTTATGGCTGACAAAGTTTGCAGATGACTGCAAACTGGCCATAGTCGAAAACACATCTGACACAGATATCCTCCAGAAGGGCCTCACAGAAATGGATAACTGGTGCCAGAGCCATGACCTGAAGTTAAACGCCAAAAAATGCATAGTCATACCCTTCGGGAAAAACAAGGTTACCCCTAGCTACCATATAGATGGCAATCCACTGAGCACAGAAAAAGTCATCAGGGATCTGGGGACCCAAGTTGACAGTAGCCTTACGTTTGACACTCATGTTGCTAAAGTAGTTAGGAAAACCTTCTATATCGCCCACCTGATCATGAAGGGATTCACATCTAGATCAAGGGAGGTCATCGTCCCCCTGTACTCATCACTCAGACCTATGATTGAGTACAATGCCCCGTTCGGAATGTATCTGACCAGACACCTGATGCAGCTTGAAAGGCCCCAAAAGTTCCTCACCAAAAGGATAAAGGGTCTCAAAAATATGTCTTATGCTGCCCGACTGAAAGAACTCCAGCTCTATTCAGTCTCATACCGCTTGCTCAGAGGTGACCTGTGCCTGACATATAAGGCCATGTCAAACCCAGATTTGATGAATATGCTTCACCTCAAAAAATCTAGATCCCTCAGAACCACAAGGGCGGGAGACTTAAACCTTGACACGGTTATAAATAGAACGTGCTGGAGGGACAGATTCATCACCCAGAGACTCCTATGCTGTGGAACAAAATGCGGTACATGTGAGGCAGAGCAGCTCGCTGGCCTTGTTCAAGAGGAATCTTGACCAATGGATGGGAGATCGCAGATATACCCCAGGGATTACTTCAGTGTCACTGCTTGACAGAGGCACAGAAAAATGATAGGCATAGTTTTTATTCAAACTAAAGGGGTGGCGAAAGCCACATAACTATGGGCTAGGCTTATAAATGCCCTTGGGCAGATAGCCTAGTATGAACCTATGAACTCAGTTTCTGGTATCATTCCAAAGGGATCCAGTTATCTGTCTGCCTGGGATGACATGGTTAACTAACCTCATTACTTTGCCAGAGATGGCCTCCACCTGTCACCACTGGGATTCTTGATCCTAGCCAAGGCTCTTGTGCTTTTTTAGACAATGCCAAGCCAAGGCTCTTGTGCTTTTTTAGACAATGTCCCAAAGACAAATCTTCCAACATAAAAGATCAAAAAACAAATTGGAGGTCATGCTGCTAAACACTAGGAGCCTTAACCTGAAAATGCACTTTACTGGAGGCTCTCCTTGCACTAGAAGATGAAGACATCTGTGCGGTCACAGAAACCTAGTTCAGGGCTGCGAAGAGCACCCCTGCCTTACCAGGCTATCCCCACTCCAAACATTCCAACCCCAAAATGAGGTCTGGAAGACTAAGGGTGGTGGAGTCCATCTTCATTAAGGACAGGCACACCTCCAGACTCGTCTGGCAGCATGAGCATTGAAACTACTCCAAGTGCAATTGACAGTTGGCAAGACACCCATCCAAGGAATATCCAGCTATAGACCCCCCCCATGATTCAGGACACCCACTCCTCTTACCTGGATCTACCCGACTCCATCAAGGTACCTCTAACACCCTGGATTCTTTGTGACTTCAACTACTCCGCCACAGACTGGGTGAACTATTCCTGCACCAACGTATTCAATGACTCCTCAACTTCTTCAGTTATAATGCACTATATGAGCTCATCTCATCCCCAAGGGGAGATAACATTGTGGACTTGGTTCTCATTAACATGGGTAACCGCTGCACCACTCCCATAGTACAGGACTGTCACGTTCAAAGTGTTCTATTTCCCACCCCAGCTGTAATAAAGCTAAAAAAAAAAAAAAAAAAAAAAAACTTCTCAAAAGCTGACAAGCTCCTAAGGGAGGGTATCTGTAGCTTCACATCACTGCCCCCTCAGAGGATGCACAGTATACAAGCACCTGTACAACTGCATGGACTCTGCCATACACAAACAGAACTAAAACCTACTCCAAGGAAAACACCCGTTTGGTGGACATCCTCCAACAGGCTTTTCAACAAAAGAAACCATTGTCCAAGGGTAAAAAGGAACACATTCCAAACTGGAAAACCTCCCTCCTTAGCCTCAACAAGCAAATTAGATCATTAGTGAAAACCTCCAAAGCCAATTATGAATCAAACCTAGCCTCCAAAACAAACTGTAACCACAAAACTTTCCTCAGTTACGCCAGAAACCTTCATGGCAAAGCACAAGTTTGTTCCAAATTAGTACTCAACAGTATCACTTACACTGATCCCGTTGACTTGGTGCAAACTTCACCTCCTATTCCCCTCCCCAAAGGCCCTTTTGACATCCCCGATACTTGCCTTGCAACTCGCATCTCCGTAGACCAAGTGTTAAAGACCCTATCCAAGGCAAAGAAACAGAAGTTATGCCTCATCATAAAGTACAATTGTTTACACTTACCATAAATGTAGATGTTAAGAGTGTATTCACTGCTGCAGTCATTACATTTGGGTAATCTGCTGGCAGGTTGCCCTCAGTCGGCCTGAATAACAAAGTCTTGGGTCCTGCGTCGGTTGCGGTCTCATCTTCCAGGACGTCAGGTAGTCAGGGGTATAAAGCATGCAGCTGACGTCATTACATCAGTTTTTCTTGCCCCAGATGTCAAGTGCCCCCATAATGGAAAGCAATTATATACAAGGTTACACATCCAACAAAACAGCAAATACACCAAAAAGCTTTAAGCATAGTAAACAAGAATAGAGGTATAGTCAATAGAAGACAGGGGGCTGGAGTAGGGGAATCAGGACTTCAACAGTGAATACACTCTAGCATCTACATTTATGGTAAGTGTACACAACTGTACTATGTTCGTGTTTCACTGTTGCAGCCATCACATTTGGGTAGATTTCCAAAGCTAAGGATGGGAGGAGGAATTTGGATAGCATTAGGACCAGCTATGAGGCCCTGCAAGACTGCAGTGGCAAGACCAGCTCTGAATTTAGAAAAAATTGGCAAGTGGTAATGCTTGGTGAAGGTATGTACAGAACTCCAGGTAACAGCTTTGAGGATGCCCCCCTGGTAGAGACACCTCTGAGAAAGGCTGTAGAGGTAAATGCAAACCTGGTTGAATGCAGTCTAATCCCCTGTGGGGGATATTTTCCATGGTGCTTATACAGAAATTAATGCAGTGGCCTATCCACTTGGAAATACTTTGCTTTGAAATGGCCTTCCTCTCTGCCCCTGCAGCAAATGCAACCAGCAGCTGTTCAGATTTCCTGAAAGGTTTAGTCCTGTCCAAGTAAAATCCAAGTTGTCTGCGCACGTCCAATGAGTGCAGTATTCGTTCCCCCTTGTTCTGTGGATTATAAGAGAAGGTAGGGAAATTAATGGACTGATTAAGGGCCACACTGGATACCACCTTGGGCATGGAGAGATTGGTCCTGAGGAACACCCTGTCCGCATGAAAGGTGATGAAAGTCTCCACTGCCATGAGGGCCTGCAATTCAGACACTCATTGCTCAAGTGATGGCTAGAAGGAAGGCTGTTTTCCAAGAAAGGAATTTCAACTCTGCATTTGCAGCTGGCTCAAAGGGAAGTAGAGTGAGTTTTTCCAATACAAGGTTGAGGTCCCAGGCTGGAGTAAGGGCTCTCCTGGGTGATCTTAAGTTTTTGGCCCCTCTGAGGAACTGCTTCAGCAGTGGATGGGAGAAGAGGGCTGGTTCTGTATTGTAATGAGCTGAAATGGCTGATGCATGAATTTTGATGGATGAAAAGGAAAGGCCCTTGTGAAGCATCTCAGTTAAGTATTGAAGAATCTGAGGTAAATTGGGTGCCGAGGTGCCCATCCCCAGAGTTTGGCTCCAGGAACAGAATCTTTTCCATTTTTCAGCATAGGATTTTCTAGTACTAGGCCTCCTTGCCTCCATGACGACATCCATCACTTGTTTACCTGATTTCTCAGTTACCATTCCTCAGTAATTAGCCAGGCTGCCAGGTTCAAGGTTTGAAGCTGTGGGTACAGAATCTGGCCCTCCTGCTGGGACAGCAGGGTAGGGGTCTGAGGCACGTGCCATGGTGCCAACAGTGACAAGTGCTGGATTGGCCAGTCTGGTGCAATCAGTATTGCCCTTGGTTTTGTCCCATTTGATCTTTAGTAGTACCTTGGAGAAGACAGGCAGAGGGGGAAAGGCATAAACTGATAGGTTTTTCCAGGTGAAGGACAGGGCATCCATTTTCCAAGCTTGTTTGTAGGGAGTCCTTGTGCAAAATTTGTCCAACTGATAGACCTGTTTGCCTCCCCCCAGAACTATCTCTGGGCTCCATTTTCCCAACATGTTGAATATCTTTGGTTCCAGTTTCCACTCGTGTGGGTCCATGATATTTCTGCTTAGTTTGTCTGCCAGTGTATTTAGCTTTCCTAGCAGGAATTGAGTCTGTAGGTGCACTTGGTAGCTCAAGGCAGTGTTCCACAGAGCCATGGCTAGTCTACAGAGAGGGTATGAGTGGGTTCCTCCCTGGTTGTTTATGTACCACATAACAGTGGTGTTGCCAGTCTTTACCAATAATTGTCCTGGAAGAATGTGGTCCTTGAAGGCTGTCAGAACATTCTGTACAGCTAACATTTTTTTTTTATTGATATGTAGGTGCATTTGACTTTGGTTCCATTTGACGTGAATGCACTTCCCTGCCAAGCGAGCCCCCTATGCATAGTCTGATGCATCTGTTAGGGTTTGGGTGGCAGGGGGTAGAGTGAATGGCAGTGCCTTGTTCTGGTGGCAGACCTCTGCCCACCAAAGGAAAGTACAGTTTTGTACCTACCATAAATGTAGATGTCCGAACAGGATAGCATCTGCAGTCATAACAAATGGGTTGTCCTGTCGTCAGGCAGCCCTTCGGTCGGCCGGATTCCAAAGTCTGGGTCAGGCTTCGGCTGGTGTCGCACTTCACCCGACGTCATCTCTCCTGGTCTTCGGGTATAAAGGCATCAGCCGACGCCATTTTCCTCAGTGTTTCTTGCCCCAGATGCCAGTTGCCCTCTTGGAAAACTAAATTTTGGATAAATGCCAATGTTTCCAAAAAAAATAGTAGGCAAATACAAAAAATAAGCATGTATGTACATATATACAAACAAATACACCATAAGAGATCCCCCCTAGCTAGCTATTAGGAAGGTAAATACCCTAGGAGTACCATAGATGGGAAGGAGGGTGGGTAATCCTGACTGCAGATGCTATCCTGTTCGGACATCTACATTTATGGTAGGTACAAAACTGTACTATGTCCTTCAAGGATGCATCTGCAGTCATAACAAATGGGTAGAATACCATAGCCAAAGTAGGGGAGGAGGAAGAAGAATTATGGTGTAGTTAGGATCCCTTGTAAAACAGCAGTGGCAAACCCTGCTCGGGATCTAGAATATGGAGGTAAGTTGTAATGCTTGGCAAATGTATGCACGGAGGTCCAAGTAGCCGCCTCAATAATGTCCTTGGTGGCCACTCCTCGTAAGAAAGCTGTGGTAGTGGCTGTAGCCCTTCTAGAGTGAGGTCTTATGTTCTGTGGAATTTGCTTTCCATGGTAAGAGTAACAGAATCTTATGCAATTTCCTATCCATTTAGAGATTGTCTGTTTGGAAATTGCTTTTCCTTCCCTTCCTGTTGCATAGGCTACTAAAAGCTGGTCAGTTTTTCTGTTACCTTTGATTCTGTCCAGGTAGTAGCGTAACTGTCTATGTACATCCAAGGTATGCAGCAGTCTTTCCCCCCTGTTCTGTGGATTGGGAAAGAAGGTAGGTAGGTGGATGGCCTGGTTTAAAGACGCTCTGGATACCACCTTAGGCATAAATGTAGGATTAGTTCTCATGGACACTATCTTGATGGAAGATTAGGACGGGTTGCACTGCCATTAAGGCCTGTAGTTCAGAAACCCTTCTTGCTGAAGTAATTGCCAGTAGGAAAGCAGTTTTCCATGATAGGTGTTGAATGTCTGCTGTTGCTGCTGGTTCAAATGGAGGGAGTGTCAATTTTTCTAGCACAAAGTTCAAGTCCCATGCTGGTAATGGTGGTTTCCTAGGAGGTTTTACATTTTTGATACCTCTGAGGAACTGCCTGAGTAGAGGATGTGAAAAGACAGGGGGATAGAAGCTGTATTCTGCAGAAATCGCTGATGCATGTATCTTGATGGAGGAATAGGACAGGCCTGTATGTAGAAGCTCTGCCAAGTACTCCAGGATGTTAGCAATGTCCATCTTTGACACATCTTTTCCTCTTTCAGTACTCCAAATGACAAACCTTTTCCATTTTCCTGCATAGTTCCTTCTTGTTGAAGGTCTGCGGGCTTCAAGGATAATGTCTTTAACCCTTTGGGATAAGTCTGGGTTAGCTGTTATGTGATGTTCCAGGCAGTCAGTTGCACAGTTTTTAGGTTTGGATGCATGATTTTGTAGTTGTTCTGAGTTAACATCAAAGGCATTAGGGGTATTGTCCACGTCCTCCCCAGAGACATGCTCCTCAGCAATGGATACCAGTGTTGTCTTGGCCAGTTTGGAGCTATCAGGATTATCCTTGGGCGTTCCTCTTTGATTTTCAGTAGTACCTTGTGCATCAAAGGGAGAGGTGGAAATGCATATGCTGTCAGGCCTTTCCAACTGAAGGATAGAGAGTCCACCTTCCATGCTAGTGGGTGGTATGTCCTTGTGCAGAATTTCTTGAGCTGGTGATTGAGTGGGGATGCGAGTGGGGATGCGAATGGGGATGCGAATAGGTCTATTTGTGGCATTCCCCAGTTCTTTGGGATGGCCTTGAAGATGTCCGGGTGTAGCATCCGTTCGTGAGCATCCGAGGTAGTTCTGCTTAACATGTCTGCTAGGATGTTTTCTTTTCCCGGTACAAATATTGCCTGTAACTGGATGTTGTAGCTCAGAGCCATATTCTAAAGGTCCAGAGTCATTCTGCATAGGGGGTATGAATGAGTGCCTCCCTGTTTGTTGATGTACCACATGACTGTGGTGTTGTCTGTCCTTATCATTAAATGGCCTTCTTTGAGGAATGGTCTGAAATTCTGGATCGCTAGTTTTACTGCCAGCATTTCTTTTTGATTTATGTGCAGGTGCAGCTGGTCTGGAGTCCATAATCCTTGTATGCATTTGTCCAGCATGTGTGCCCCCATGTCTTTCAACCATGCATGCCTTCTTATAACAGTGCCAGTCATGGCTGATCTAAATGAAGCCTCCAGTGCATCATAGCCACATTTTAAAGAATGGTTACTAACCTGCTGAATGTTATTCACCATTTCTAAAACATATTTCTTATCTAAAGAGTCATCAGAGGACAATTTCTTAGTTAACTGATCAAGCATAAACTCTTGGTATTGGATCATATGAAACTGACAGTTCAAAGCTCTAGCTGAGAGAGTAGCAGAGGTGTAAACTTTTTTCCCCCATCTCTCTAAGGACCTGGATTCCCTTCAGAAGGGAGAGGGTTTTTTGGTGAGGTCGAAGCTACTGCCTTAGGCCCCTGGGAGATGGTCTCAGGATCTGCAAGTGGGGCTTTGTATAGGTGGTGATGAGTGTCTGGTACCCTGTAAAACCTATCTGGTTTGGCAGGGGCTGGAGGTAAAGTATCAGGAGCAGTGCAAACATCATTAAATGCATCATCCACAACAGGCAGAACTGGAGGTATAGCTAAGGGCCTATGTTGTGGTAAGTGTAGAAAGGTCGTAAGCCTTTTTCTTGAATCTGAGAAATCTTGTCCCTGCCATTGGAATTGTTCTCTCATGGCATGTAAGGTTTCCCCAAAGGAAAATTCCTCAGGTGGAGAGGCAGATGGAATAGATTCTTCAGCATCGGAATCTTCATAAATAGAAAAAGGAGCCTCTGGATGGTTTGTATTGTCCGAGTCATCCGAAGAATCATCAGAGGACACTGGTTCTGGGGGCTCTGCTCTAGGTCTCTTTTCTGGTGGCTGAGAGGCCCTGTCTGGGTGAGATTGGGATCCCCTAATTAAGGAGATGAGATCCTCTGCCAAAGTAAGCATTTGTGAACTGGAACTGGGCCTGTGTGAGGGGGGCTTAACAGGCACTGATTTAGCAGTTTTGGCAGCTTTAGCCCTGGCAAAGGCCTTAATAGACATGGCTGCAGGAGGCCTAGCAGCACCACGTGCTGGGGTAGAGACATCCAAAGGGATGGTGTCTGATAATTCAATAGGAACCACATTAGTAGGCAAAACTTCAGAGGCCGATTCAACTAGGGTAGCAGGAGCCTCGGTAGTAGTCATGGATTCGGCTGAGGATTGACCCATTTGCTCGGTTTCGGCCGAAACAGAGACACTTGCGGTTTGCTTAACCGTGGTTTCGGCCGAAACCGCGGACCGCGAGTGTCGGTCTTTTTCTTTGCGTTTTTTAACAATTTGAGTAGTCGGAGGATCCGACGGCATAATGTACGCAAAATCTGAGCCGAAAAACTGTTCGGCAAACTCCGACTGACGCCTAAGCGTTAGTCGGTTGAAGGAAGCACAGGCTAAACAGGCTGCTACGTCGTGGTCTGGGCCTAAACAAGGTAGGCAGTACGAGTGGAAATCCTTATGAGGTATTTGTTTCCCACAAGTTAAACAATTATTTACTTTTTCTGACATCGGCTGAGGCAAGAAAGAGTCCCCAACGGGGTACTTAGCTTTTTAGAAGTCTTCGAAGTAGTATTCGGTAGTAGTAATCTCTGGATCTGACCGACCGGCACTTGCGAACAGCTTCTGCTTCGGGCGCCACGCGGCAAGAAAGACTTAGGAAAATGGCGTCGGCTGATGCCTTTATACCCGAAGACCAGGAGAGATGACGTCAGGTGAAGTGCGACACCAGCCGAAGACAGACCCAGACTTTGGAATCCGGCCGACCGAAGGGCTGCCTGACGACAGGACAACCCATTTGTTATGACTGCAGATGCATCCTTGAAGGACATCTGTACCTGTAGACAAGGTACGATAGGAATCATTGATTCTAGATCCTGAGAAAGTTGACACCATAGGCTTTTTAGATAGCACTGTAGTTTCATCATATGCAGTCTTGCATATGGAATTAGTAGAATGCAGGAGGCCATGAACCCCGGGGCTTGCAGAATTTTCCTTACAGATAGCTGGGTCATTGGGGACAGTAGTTTCAAGTAGGCTGCCAATTGAACTTGTTTGTCTGGCGTGAGGTAGGCTATCAAGTTGTATTAAAGCTTGCTCCCAGGAATACAATTTGCTGGCAGGGTACAAGATGCGATTTCTTTTCGTTTATGGTGTACCCCAGAGAAGTTATCAATTTCTTTACAAATGCCAGATGATTCAACAGCATGTCCTGGCTTTCTGCCTGAATTAGACAATCGTCCAGGTATGGGTATATTTATTTCTTTGCCTGCAAAAGGCAATGACTGGAGCTAGGCACTTTGTGAATACCCTGGGCAGCCAGAGGGCAGTGTAGAGAACCGACAGTGCATGTAGCCTGCTTTTTCTGCAAGATTCCCTTATTGGGATGTGCAGGTAGGCTTCCTTTAAATCCAGTGTTGCCAACCAGGCATCTTTGCCTAGCATAGGAAGCAGCTGATGAAAAAAGTTAGCATCTTGAATTTTGGGATTACCAAAAATGAGTTTAGGATAGACAGGTCCAGGATAGGATGCCAGGAATCGTCTTTTCTGGGTAGATAGGTCCAGGATAGGATGCCAGGAATTGTCTTTTCTGGGTACCAGGAAAATTCTTGAGTAGAAACCTTGTCCCCATTCTTCTTCTGGGACAGGTTGAATAGCCCTAATGCTTAAAAGAGAGAGAACTTGCTTTTGAGCCTCTGCCCACTGATTTGAGGGTAGATTTGGCCAAACCTTTGGGGTTGGTAAGGCGTGGAAGTGGAATCTGTATCCTTGGGGAAACTACATTTAAAACCTATTTGTCCTGGGTAATGAGGTCCCAATTTTTTGCCTGCAGGGCAATCTTGCCCCCTAAAGGAACAGTCAAGTTGAGCAGGGCTGGAAAGGTTTAAAGTTAAGTCACTGAGACAGTTTACCATGGGGGGAGTCTTACTACTTCTTGCTTTGGAAGTGGGAGACACCCCCCCCCCTGCTTAGTCCTGAGAGTTCCTTGGGACTGAAGCCTGGGTGTACTGCTGGTTCTGGGTTTGGACTGAAGGCCTGGAAGAGGCAGGAAAGGACCAATTCTTAGAGGGCCAATGCCTACTAAATCTGGGAGGTTGTACTTGCAGGAAATCTTACAGCTGCATAGATTTAGCTTTTTCCTCCATCTTTTTAAGTACTACTTCTATTTTGTTGCCAAACAGGCGGTCTTGGTTTAAGGGAGCATCCAGCAATTTAGCCTCAACATAATCTGGCAAAGATCGCTCCTTAAGCCAAGCATGCCTTCTAAGTACAGACCCAGTGACAGCAGCCCTACAAGACACTTCTAATGAACCAAAACCATATTGCAAAGTATGTTTTCCAACTTGTTCAGCAGAATGCATTAAATCCTGTAAATCTTTACTTTCAGCACAGTCAGGAATAGACTTCTGTCCTTGGATGGCAATATTTGTATTTTTTCCTTGTTGTGTGTGTAACACAGGGGAAAGAGAAGTCTCTCCTTTAACAGCTGCTCCTTAGAATTTGCTTGAATTAGGACAGTCGTCCAAGTATGGATAAATCTGGAAATTTTCTTCTGCCTGCAAAAAGCAATGACTGGAGCCGGGCACTTTGTGAAAACTCTGGGAGCAGTAGATAAGCCAAAGGGCAGCGCAGAGAATTGAAAATGTTGCTTGCCCACTCTGAAACTAAGGTATTGCCTGCGACTTTCCCTGATAGGGATGTGCAGATAAGCTTCTTTGAGATCCAAAGTTACCAGCCAGGAGTCCTTTTCTAACATTGGCAGCAAGTGATGCAGAGTGAGCATTAACTTTGGAATTACCACGAAGGACTTCAGAATGGATAGATCTAGGATAGGACGCCAGATGCCTTCTCTTTTTGGAACCAAGGAAAGTCTGGAATAAAAACCATGGCCTACCTGCTGGACAGGAACTGATTCTATTGCTCCCAGATTAACTGACAAAATTTGCTTTTCTACTTCTGCCCCTGGGTTGTAGGAGCGTCTGGGAATCCTTTGGGTACTGGAAAGGTGTGGAAAGAAAACCTGTCTCCTAGGGATACAGTTCTAACCTGTGTCCTAGGGATACAGTTCTGAGTACCCATTTGTCCGTGATGCTGGCCCAGACATTTGCAAAAAAGGCCAACTTTCCCCCTAAAGGACTCCCCGGGCAAGCTAGAACAGACAGAAGTTGGACAGTGTCACTCAATGTTTGGACAGAGATGCAGGCTTAGAACTTCCCACCTTGGAAGTGGAGGCATGCCAACGCTTAGACCTTTGAGGGGTAGTCACCTGCCCCCTAGAATATTTGTAACCTCTAGTCCTAGAACGGTTGTCTGCTGGTATCAGGAAACATCCAACTCTTAGAAGGGTAATTCTTGCTAAAGCAAGGTTGAACTTGCAGAAAGTCTGTCTGCATAGACTTGGCCTTATCCTCCATCTTCTTGAGCACTTCCTCTGCTTTGCTGCCAAAAAGACTGTTCTTATGCAAGGGTACATCTAAAAGCTTAGCCTTGACAGGCTCTGAAGGTGCTGTTCCCTGACCCAAGCGTGTCTTCTAATAACAGATCCAGTAGCTGTATCACTGCAGGAGGCTTCTAAAACGTCAAAACCACAATGTAATGAATGTTTACCGACGAGACTGGCAGAATTCAGCAAATCCTGCATATTCTTACTCTTTGCCAAAGGAGGCACACTTGCAATCTTAGTCTTAATAGCCTCCAAGCTGTACTGCTGGCACTTAAGCATATGAAAAAGACAATTAGTAGACCTAATAGCAAGAGTGGCAGAGGTATAAATTTTTACCCCACCTATCCAGGAATAGGATTTTTGGCAACAGTGGCCTTAACGGCTTTAGGGCCTTGCGAAATAACCTCTGGATCAGCCAATGGATTCCTGAAAAGAAACAAATGCGAATCAGGGACTCTATAGTACCCGTCAGGTTTCCTGGGAGCAGGTGGAACTGAATTTGGAGTCAAGGTATTTTCCACAAAATCATCAACCACTTCCAAACACTGGAGGAATAGCCAGAGGCTTATGCTGAGGCAAATCCAAAAACTCCCTAATCCTTTTCTTAGATTGGTTCATAGGTTGGTACTAGGCTATCAGCCCTAGGGCTGATACAAGCCTAGCCATAACAATTCCCTGGCTATTTCTTCCCAAACTATTTACTTCCCTGGACCCCTGTCTAGCAGGGAGACTGACAGGAATTTCCTTTCTCCCATCCAATCGTCAAGGTTCCTTTTGAAGAGGACCAAAGAGGTACTCTGCTTGACATGTATGGGCAATCTATTCCAGAGTCTGGGGAATCTGAGTCAGGAACCTATCCCTCCAGCATGTTTTGTTTATTGTGATAAGGTTTAGATCCCTGGAGCGTGTGGCTCTGAAGGATTGGGATTTCTTTAAGTGTGGCATGTCCAACAGCTCTGGGTTTGACATGGCCTTTTATGTTAAGCAAAGATCGCCTATGAGTAGACGATATGCGACAGAGTATAGCTGGAGTTTTTAAAGGCGGTCAGTGTAGGGCATCTGCTTTAGCCCTGCAATTTTAGTGAGGTATTTCTGTGGCCTTTCCAGTTGTTGCAGATGTCTTGAGAGGTACATACCAAACGGGGCATTGTATTCTATAATGGGTCTAATGAGGGATGAGTACAGTGGGACAATGACCTCCTTTTTTCTGGATGAAAAGCCCTTAGTGATGAGGTGTGCCACATAGGAGTTCCTGACTGTTGTGGCGATGTGGTTATCGAAGGTGAGACCACTGTCCACCTCTGTCCCAAAGTCTCTTATCAAACTTTCGGTGTTTAGTGTACTGCCACCTATATGGCAATTCACAGATACATGTTTTTTCCCCAAAGGGGATAACTATACATTTCTTGGCATTGAGCTTGAGCCCATGGCTCTGGCACCAAGCATCTGTTTCTGTAAGGCCCTTTTATAGAGTATCCACATCATTTGGGGATTCAATAATGGCTCCCAGTTTGCAGTCATCTGCACACTTTGTTATCCAGGGTCCATTAGTGTTGGCCTGTACTTCAGAGAAGTAGATGCCAAACAAGAGCGGTCCCAGGACTGAACCCTGAGGTACTCCACTTGTCTGGAGCTGGATTTGGAGTCTGCTACTTTTACAGTGCGAGTTCCATCAGTAAGCCAGTTAGCAACCCATTGGGTGATGTAGGGATTAATGCCCAGCTTAGTAAGTTTATCTATGATTCCAGAGTGGGGGATGGTGTCAAAGGCCTTGGCAAGGTCTAGATAGGCTGTGTGGACCACCTTACCCTTGTCCATGGCTCTGGAGACTGATTTGAAGAAGTCAATCAAGTTCAGGAGACGAGATCGGCCCTTCACAAACCCAAACTGGGTGGGGTCCAGTGTGTGAAGGTTGCCAAGGTCTTTGTTTATAAGTTCCATGATAATACGCTCCATGGCCTTGCAGATAAGGCTTGTCAGCCTGATGGGACGGTAGTTTCCAGGATCCAAGGTGGATCCCCCCTTGTGGAGTGGGATAACTGTAGCTGTGCACCACTCAGTGGGCACAAAACCTGAGGTGAGGCTATGATTAAACATGACACTTGGGTGAGGTGCCAGTTCATATTGTAGTTCATGTAGTACACAGCCCGGGATGTCATCTGGTCCCATGGATGCTGTATTCTTAGCATTGGAGAGTGTGTTTTTTACCTGTGTGGCCGTTAACACCGGAATTTGGCAATCTTCCGGTATTGAGATGGGCCATTTAAGGGGTGAGAGGGGGGGTGAAGTTGGCACTGAATCGATCTGCCAGGATATTGGCAATATCCTTGGGATCAGTATATTTAATGCCATTCTGTTTTAGCTCAGAGCAGATCTGAGCGTTGCCATTTAGATTCTTGACATAGTTATAGAATGCCTTGTTGTCTTTGGCAATTTTATTTTCGTAACTAGCTTTGGAGGATTTTATGAGGGATCTCAGTTTCTTACGGAGGCTGGCAAGGAAGTTTTTTTGCATCCTGGGATTTTCCTCTTTTCTGCAACAGTTTCTTCCTTTTGTTGTAAAGTTTGTTTATGGCAGGGGACCACCAGATTGGCTTCTTTTTTTTGGATGAGAGCATCTTGGTTCTATTTGGGATGGCACGATTTACGCATGAGTGGATGTGCTCATACAGTGCCTTAGTGTAGGATTCAGCAGTTGAACTTTCAGCTCCTGTCTGCATGGGTGTCATGAAGTTTGTCACTTCTGACTTGAGTAGCATGAAGTTGGTTTTGGAGAAGTTTTTTTATATAGGTTTCCTTACTGGGGGGTGGGGGTGGGATGTGGATGTTAAGGGTGATTAGCTTATGGTCAGACGTGACTAATGAGGGGGTGACCATAGGTGTGGAGCATCGATTTCCCATGTTGGTAATGACCAGGTCTAGGATATTGGAGCCCCTGGTGGGACTATGGATTAGTTGATCCAGGGCGTTGGAATTTACGAATTCCAAGAACCGTTGGGCAAAGTGTTGGTACATGAGTAGCTTTCCCAGTTAATGGCAGGGTAGTTATCTTAATATTTTCCAGTATGTTTAGAAAGGTGTAGTGAGAATCTTGGGGTATGGTGGGGGATCTGTAGCAAGCTACAATTTGGAATGCAGTCTTACCTAGTGTTAGTTGCACCTGGAAAATTTCAGACGCATTGTGTTGGGCAACTAGCCTGGTGGTGTGAATATCCTTGGTGAATATTGACACACCTCCACCTTTAGTGTTTCGGTCCTCCTTTGGTGGCCGAAAAGTGTGGTAAGAGTTGTAGCCTGGTATTGCAGGGGTGCTCTCTGGAGCCTTGAACCAGGTCTCTGTTACTGCACAGATATAGATGTTATCCATTTTTAGGAGTGCCTCGAGAGAGTGCATTTTGAGGTTTAGACTTCTAGCATTGGGGATAATCCTGACTTTCCCCATTTAAAATGCTCCCTGAGAGTATTCAAAGCATCACCAAAAGAGAAATCCTCTGGAGGAGAAGCAGAAGGAATAGACTCCTCTGCATCCGAATCCTCAAAAGGAGAAAAAACCTGAGAAACCTCCTCTTCATCAGTAGAAATGCTACAAGTATCAGAACCAGACAGCCTCAGCAGACATCCCTACCCCTTTTAGGAGAAGGCTGTGAACCCCCAATAAGAGTTAAAAGGCCGTTAGCCATTTTAACAATTTGGGATAGAGGGGAATGAGAAGAAACTGGAGTCTGCTTTTTCACATGTTTATGACTGGAAGATTTACCTGCAAGTCTGAAGAACTCGGGAGGCCTGGCAACCGCCGAAGTCGCAGCAGATGTAGTCAGTATGAGCTTTCTGTCCAAATAAAGAATGGAGGCCTCTGACACCGAAGTCAGCTTAACTGCTCCAGATCGAGCTAGAGGGGCAACAGGCGAAGGTCAGAAGACAAAATGGAAGCCGGAGGCCTAGGGGATTCTGAAATGGTCTCAACAGAGGCCTGCGGTTGAAAATCCGCGGGCTGCAGGGGCTGGACTGACGACCAACTTATCCAAAGACTTGACCCTCTGAAGCCTGTCGCGGTCCTTAACCTTATGCTTCTTAGGGCTATCCAAAGCCGCAAGGACCAGTGGGCGCCATACTGACAAATTTAGGCCAAACTCCAAAATGTTTACCTAAAAGCTTAGCCTGACGAATAGAACACGGATTAAAGGAAGCACAGAGATCACAATTAGGAACGTCGTGGTCAAGGCCTAAACAAATACAATAGGAATGAAAATCTCTATGGGGAATATGCTTTCCACAGGCAAGACCATTCTTAACCTTTTCTGACATTCTTTAAGGCAAGAAAAGATGATCCCCAACGGGGTACTAAACTGCCGACCGGAACTCGTGCAAAAAAATGCTTCTGCTTCGGGCTCTGCAGCAAGGAAGACTGAGAAAGCGACGTCGGCTGCCTCCTTTTGTATCCGACATCCGGACGTCCTTTACAACAGACAGCAGATGTCACATTTACTTACCTTTGGCATTCTGGCTGATCAAGGGCTACCAGGAGCCGGATAATCCATTGGTTAGGACTGCAACAGTGAAACATGATCATATGCCACTGTCCTCCCCTTGCACAAAGGTGGTGCCACTACTGACCCTGGAAACTACTGCCCCATTAACTAGACAAGTCTGAGCTATAAAGCTATGGAGCAAATTGTTATCGCTCTCGGGACATCTCCAAGCACTTGACCCCACCCACTTCAGATTAGTTGAGGGAACATCTTGCCTGTTGAACCTGGTTGACTTCTTTGAGACCGTCGCCAAGGCCCTGGATGAGGAAAAGTCAGTGCATACAGCATACCATGACTTGATCAAGGCCTTTGACACAAACCCCGACTCAGGCATCATTGAAAATCTAACTTGGCATAAATCCCTCATCAGATGGGTGGCCAACTGGCTTACCAACAGGAAGCTCAAAGTCAAAGTAGGCACCTCCACCTCGGACAGATCTGTCACTAATGGAGTTCCCCAGGGATCTATCTTGGGACCCCTACTGTTTGGAATCTACTTCTCAGAGGTCCAAGCAAAGACAAAAGTCCTGCGGTTGACCAAGTTTGCTGACTGTATATTGGGTGCTGTCACTGTCTCCCCAAATGATGCTAACATACTGCAAGAGGGTCTCGCAGCAACTAATGACTAATGTCAAACTCATGGCCTCGAGCTAAACGCAAAAAAATGTATCATACCATTTGGCAAAAACCCAGCCCTTACTGATTACATCAACAGCAACCCCCTACACACCACCTGTGGTGAGAGACTTGGGTACTCTGGTTGATAATCTCACATTCAACCATCATGTAAGCAGCAGTAGTCAGAAAAGTATTTACTTATGATATGAACAAAGTAAAAGGTATTGCACCCAGAAAAAAAAAAAAAAAAAAAAAAAAAGTCATTACCTCTGTATACCCCTCCCTCAGACCAATAAGAGTACAATGCCCCCTCAGACCAATAAGAGTACAATGCCCCATTTGGTATGTACCTCTCCAAACATCTGCACCAACTGGAAAGGCCACAGAAATACCGCACAAAGGGGATCTATGGCCTCCCAACACCTGTCCTATGCAGACAGGATCAAATCACTAGCATTCTACTTGGTTTCGTACAGATTGCTCAGAGGTGATCTGTCTCTAGTCTATCAATCTTGGATCCTGCCCCACTAGAGAAGCTCCATATCTGCAAGTCTAACTCCTTGCATGTTACCCACTTGAAAGGACTGAATCTAATAAGAGACATCAACAAAATCTGCTGGAGAAAGAGAGGTTAGTCTCAGAGACTGTCCCTTCTCTGGAATAGGACTTCCCATAAATGTCAGAGAACCTCGCTGACCCTCAAGCGCAACCTTGATGAGTGGATGGGAAACCACAAATTTGTCCCAGGGGTTCCACCAGTGTCCCTCACGGACAGGGGGCAACAAAGTGCTGACAGATTTCTTTTTGGAATTAACTCTTAGCTAGGCTCATTAGGTTCCCAGGACCATTAGCCTAGAAGCCTTCTACAACCCTATGCAGTTAAATAATAGGCAAGGCACTTAAATTATCAGTCTGAAGTACATGAAACAGGCAATAATAATGCAGGTGTTTAAAGGTAATAAGAGACATTAGGAATGTGGAAGCAGCAGTAGACAAAATCTATCGATCTTACATTATAAACAATTGCCAGACTTGTAATGTTTGATTACTGTCTTTGCCTCCAGAGCCCAGGGTCAAGCATAAGAAACATCTTTGGACCAATTCACCTACCTGGTTAACAAATGTTAAAATAAAGGAAACTTAAGCAGACATGGATTATTACAACTAGAACAGTGGTATGGAATTGCTCTAAGGACAGAGAACAGAAATGTTATGCAGAAGAGAAATATTAAGCACAGAGGAGGAAACATTATGGGGAAAGGCTGAAGTATGGATGGAAAGACTACGGAGAGTTTAATGGAGTCCCAGAGTAAGGATGGCTATAGGCAAGGGAACATGACGCTGACCAGCTTACAAGATTTTGCATGTACAGGAGACCGACACAGTCACAGACGTTACAAAGCAGGAGAAGAATGAATCCGTGAAATGGTATTATAAACAAGGTGTACTTAAGTGGAAAGTAACAAGATGGCATGCACCATCAAACACGAATCAGGCAAGACATTTGCCAAGTCAGAGCACAGGAAGATGTGCAATTTACAAAACCAGAAAAATGTTTTGTTAGGTACCTGAAAGACTGCCCTGAAGAAGCAATTGATATTAGAAGGAAATCTGTTCTGTAGTTTAGCAATACTGCAACGGAAAGATGTCTTGCCATTAGCGGAATTTTTGAAAGGTGCTTGTATATGATGCAAAAAGGAGATAAGTGAATTTTACAAGTTCAGCTCAATGTGTTTGTTTTATAATTTATGCAAGGTTTGATAAAGCCTGCCAAGAGAGCATCTACAGCAAGTGATCCCACCCGCAAACCATTTTACAACATACATGCATTTGGGGTTTACATTAACTATGCTTCCTCAAGACTCAAATATGAAGTTTCTCAGTGAATTTTTCTGGGATCTTAAACCATTGTATTGCTCTTGTATCCTCGCACTAAAAGCCAAATATCACCGGCATCCATGGCAAATACAGCTTTCGGTAAACAAATACGCCAATGGTGTTCTATGACGCTTCATTAACCTCAATCATCCCATCCAGAGAAAGGTCTCCTTCAATCAAGTGTTACAACTGTGCGACTACGTGGTTTAAAAAAATCATGACAACGAAACCCACACTACCAGTCTACACAGTACAGAAACTGTGACAAAGACTAAAAAATCCGAACTTAAGCAAACATTTTTGCTTTTTTTTGGGGGGGGGGGGGCAGGGCTTTGTCCCACTGCACATTAAATGAACTCTGAAAATGAAGGTAGCAGGGAAACAAGAGAATTTATTTCAATCAAAACAAGTGCTGCACTTCAGAGAGAGGGCATACTTTTGTGGGGACTACAGAGAGGATTTCATCCCATCATTAAGTCAAAGATGCCAACTTCCCACTTTTCTGCTTGGTGACAGAAACCCAAAACCCCCACTTCCTAATATTACTACAGACT
>NC_056725.1:1552612150-1552636708 GCF_019279795.1 Protopterus annectens | reverse complement strand
TGTATGCCAGGCATAGATCTCCCCTCAAAAGTCTGTAGGAGACGGAATGCAGGGATAGGGCCTTGAGGCAGTCTGCATGAGACATTTTACTTGTGCCCTGTATTCTTTTAGTGAGGAACCCCTGGACATTCCAGTTGTTGGATATGCTTGGTTAGGTACATGCCAAAGAGAGGGCACTGTACTCCGTGATAGGTCTGATGAATGCTGAATACAGTCGAACAGTGACTTCCTTGGACTTGGGTGCTATACCTTTGTTTACGTTGAGCAACATGGAATGATTTCCTCACCACTGTTCCTTCCACCACCACCATTTTCTGCTGAATAGTTGCATACTTGAGCTGTTTGGTTAGCTTTTACATACCTACATCGACTTTATTTCAAGCTGAGATAAGTACAAACTTGCAGTGTTATACGATACTACTGCCTTTTTTTTATTCTGTTTTAATGTTTCATTGAATATTGTGTTAAAAATAGTACTGCATTTATCTGTTTATTTGTTCACTGAAAATTGTAAGCTCTCTTTGTGTCTGCAGTTAGATGTTCTTCATCTCACATTGCTGCAGTCCTTACATATGGGTAGTCCGCTGTCCTCGGTCGGCCCGAATACCAAAGTATTAGGCTGACGTCGGTCAAGGTGCTTAAAACTGACATCAGGACGTCAGGGTACAAAAGCGCATGACCGACGTCACATCCTCAGTCTTTTTTGCCGCATGGTCCGATGCAGAAGCAGCGTTGCAAGTGCCGTTCGGCGTTCTGAAATTTTTCGAGTTCGGAGTTTCAGACCGAATCCAAGTTGGCTACGTACCCCGTTGGGGAATATTTTGGTTTTTTCTTGCCTCAGTGTATTACCGGATGTCAGAAAAAGTGAATAATTGTATTTCTTGTGGGAAACAGATACCGCATAAGGATTATCATTCTTTGTGCATTCCTTGTTTGGGGCCTGAGCACCACGTAGTCGGTGTCGCTTTGTGCTAGGTTTAATCGCACTATTGCGAAGGTTAGATTGTGCTAGGCTGGTCTTGAAGCGGTGCAATTATAACATGCCGCCGGATACTCCGGCGCCTTCAAGAAGCGCAAAGACAAAGCGGTTAAACCCAGGCAAGATGAGTCGTCCGTTCGGACGCCCGGTTCTTTAGAGGCTTCAATGGAACCGGTGGTTCCGATGGAGGCTTCTCTGGAGTCTCAGGGGGAGACCTTGATTTTGCAGGATGTGGCCTCTCAAGAGGCAGGCCAGGCTGAAGGGGCTTCTCAGGTTTCTGTACTCCCCTCCCTTCCCAAGGTGGTTAGGCCCTCTCCTTCTGTTTCCAAGGCTTCTTCCAGAGGCAGGCCAGGTTTAGCTTCTGTTGGTGTCACTCCTAGTTCAGCAGGGTCTGTGCCTAAGAAGCACATGCTTAAAATGGCAGAAGATTTGATTACTCTGATTAGAGGTTCTATGCCCCCTCCTGATAAGAGACCTAGGGTGGAGCTAGAGTTGGAAAGTTTTGAACAGGCTTCGGATGATTCAGAGTCTTCGGCTGAAGACTTGCAGGAGTACACTCCTTATTCAGATTCTGATGCAGAAGATTCCACTCCTTCTGCTTCTCCTCCAGAGGATTTTTCTTTTTCAGAGACACTTCATTCTATGAGGGAACATTTTAAGTGGGAAGGTCAGGACTTCTCTGATTCACGGAAAAGGCTTAGGGAATTTTTGTTTTTACCTCAACATAGGCCCTTAGCTATACCTCCTGTTCTGGATGTTGTGCAAGATGTATTTTTAGAGGCTTCACTTAATCCTGATTCTCTGCCTCCTAAGCCTGTTAAACCGGATAGGTATTACAGGGGGCCTGAGGCTCATAAATATCTCTATAAGAGTCCTAGGGCGGACCCAGAAACTATTAGCCAGGGACCTAAGGGTGTCAGGGCCTCTGTTGTAAAGAATCCGGTTCCTCTAGATAAAGAGGCCAGAGCTTTGGATAGATGGGGAAAGAAGGTCTATACATCTTCTACCTTAGCAATGAGGGCTTTGAATTGCCAGTTTCATATGTTGAAATATCAGAATTTTCTTCTTTCTCAATTGAAATCTAAGGTGGATGCTCTGGCAGAAGGCATTGAGTGTAAAGAATTACAAGATTTGGTGCATGTCTCTGAACAGGTGGGTAAGCATTCTTTACAGTGTGGTTTTGATGCTTTGCAGGCCTCTTCTAGGGTGGCTGCCACTGGTTCAGTTCTTCGCAGGCACGCCTGGCTTAAGGATCAGAATTTATCTGACCATGTTAAGACAAGGATTTTGGATGCACCTTTGCAGTCTGAAGTGTTGTTTGGTCCACCTGTGGAGTCAGTCTTGAAGAAAATGGAAGACAAGGCTAAGTCTATGCAGACTGTTAAAGATTTTTTGCAAGTTCAGCCTCCGAAGTTTAGTAGAAATTGGCCTGCTAAGGGATGGACGTATCCTTCTTCTGATTCTCAGTCTAGGGGTAGATCTAGACGTGGTAGGGGCAGAGCTCAGAGTTCCTTCAGACCTAGAACATGGAGTTCACCTGCACAATCTTCGAGTGAGGGCAGGGGCCAGTCCTTTCGTAAACAGGCCCAATGACCTACTGTTTCAGCTGCCAGATCCTTCTTGCCTGGCAGCACCTTTGGGAGGGCGGTTGGCACTCTTCAAGGAAAATTGGATTTTAATTACCCAGGACAAATGGGTGTTGGATATCATACACCAAGGTTACAAGTTTTATTTCCATACCTTGCCTCCTTTCAAAGGCATGCCAGACGTTCCTCCTCAGCAAAGACTAGAGGCTCACAAACAGATTTCTCTACTACTTCAAATAGGAGCTATACAACCGGTCCCTCTGCCAGAAGTGGGCCTAGGATTTTATTCTCGCCTGTTTCTAGTACCCAAGAAAGGGAACACGTGGAGACCAATTTTGGATTTATCTATCCTCAACACATATCTGGACATTCCCAAGTTCAAAATGTTGACGTTACAACAGCTTTTCCTCTGCTGGGCAAAGATCACTGGATGGTGACTCTGGATCTCAAGGAGGCTTACCTTCATGTTCCTATCAGGCCCAGTTGCAGGAAGTATCTGCGTTTTCGGGCTGGGACTTTTCATTATCAGTTCTCTGCATTGCCCTTTGGCTTATCTACTGCCCAGAGTGTTCACAAAGGTTCTGGCTCCAGTGATAGCTTTCTTCAGGCTAAGAGGAATACAAATCTATCCTTATTTGGACGATTGCCTGATTCTGGCTCAAGGAAAGGACGAACTTCTTCATCATTTACAGTATGTGATGGCAGTGTTAAGATGCCTAGGGTATTCTGTGAGCGAAATAAAGTCCAGTCTAGTACCCTCTCAGGACATGTGCTTTCTGGGTGTGAGACTGAATACAGCATCCCAGATGGCCTTTTGACCCCGGACAAACAAAAGAATCTTTCTCTTTATTTCCATCAATTGTCTCATCAGTCCAGGCTGACTGCAAGGACAGTCCTTCAAGCCTTGGGGTTCATGGCATCTTGTATTCTGGTACTTCCCAATGCCAAACTGCATATGAGGAAGCTACAATGGTATCTCAAAATGTATGGGCCTTAACACTGCCAAGATATGGACACTGTCATTCAGATAATACCTTGCATTCAAAAGGAATTTTTGTGGTGGGCTCAGGAATGTCACCTAAACAAGGGACTCTCTGTGACCCGACCAGAGGCGTAGTCAGATTCTAACGACAGATGCCTCAGACAAAGCTTGGGGAGCTCATCTAAATGGAAAATGGGTACAAGACACGTGGCCTGCCAGACTTCAACATTTACATATCAACTTGAAGGAGATGTTAGCAGTCCAATTTGCATTGATAGCTTTCAAGGATTTACTTCTTCCAGGGCAGGTGTTGATTCAAACAGACAACACAACTGTCATGTGGTACATCAACAAGCAAGGGGGGACACATTCTTACCCTCTATGCAGACAAGCAATGATTTTGTGGGAGACTGCTCTCAGTTTGCAGCTAAATCTTCAGGCAAGGTTTCTGCCAGGAGCACAGAACTCCTTAGCAGATGGGTTGAGCAGACAAATCATGGATCCCCACGAATGGAAATTGGATCCTCATGTATTTCAAAAATTGACAGTGTTATGGGGAACTCCAGACATAGATCTGTTCGCTTCTCCACTAAATTACCAGTTGCCAAAGTTTTGCACAAAAAGGTTTCATCCCACAGCTTGGAAAGTGGATGCTCTCTCATTCAATTGGAGCAATCTTCACGTGTATGCCTTTCCACCACTGCCTCTCCTCCCAATGGTACTCCTGAAGGTCAGACAGGACAAGCCAACCATGATTTTAATAGCTCCGGATTGGCCTCGACAGCACTGGTACCCATTACTGAGAAGTCTGTGCAGGAGCCTCCATGGCCTTTGCCTTTGATTCCACACCTGCTGTCTCAGGAGAACAGTCACCTACTCAATGTCAAACTTCAGTCTCTGCATCTAACAGCCTGGCATATTCTGTTTTAAACCCTGAAGGGTCTCAGCTTCCACAACAAGTTTTGAATGTTATTTTGGAGGCCAGAAGGCCTAGTACAAGGAAAGTTTACGCAGATAAATGGAGGAGATTTTTAATTTGGAGTACAGCAAAGGACTTTGATGTTTCTAAACCTAATTTAAGTGTTGCTCTTCAATACCTTACTGAGTTATTGGACAAAGGTTTGTCCTTCTCCTCTATAAAGGTTCATGCTGCAGCAATTTCTGCTCACTATGACTGTGACCCACCATTATTTTCTCATCCTTTGTTTAAGCAATTCCTTAGAGGGGCAAAGAATATAAGACCCCCGTAGAGCTCCTACTCCTGCTTGGGATCTCAATTTTGTGTTGGAGAAACTCACTCTACAACCTTTTGAGCCTGCAGCTACTGCCGAGTTGAAATATTTATCATGGAAGACTGCTTTTTGTTGGCCATTACCTCTGCAGAAGGGTTTCTGAATTACAGGCCTTTATGGCGGTTGAGCCTTTCTTAATTTTCCACAAGGATAGGGTATCTTTGCGTACTAATCCTTCCTTTATGCCTAAAGTGGTTTCTAGTGTGGCTTTAAACCAAACTATTCATTTGCCTACTTTTATGCAAACCCCAAAATAAAGGGAAAAGATTTTGCACACTTTGGATATACACAGACAGTTGCGATATTATTTGAGCAGAACTAAAGGGTTCAGGCAGTCTCAGCAGTTATTTGTTTCATTTGCTTTGGGTTCTCAGGGCAAACCTGTTTCAAAACAAACTATTTCTAAGTGGATTGGTTTTTGTATTGCTTTCTGTTATTCCCATCATGGTAAGGAGATTCCAGCTGGGATTAGACCTCATTCCACTAGAGCTACTTCCACTTCTACAGCTTTTTTAAGGGGGGTGGCTTCTAAAGATATTTTGGAGGCAGCTACTTGGAGTTCAGTGCATACTTTCTCTAAGCATTACCACCTTCCACTTTACTCTAAATCTAGGGCTGGATTTGCCACTGCAATTTTACAGGGCATTTTGGCAGCTCCTAATGCTTTATAGTTTTGCCATCCTCCCTTACCTCTGCTTTGGGATTCTACCCATATGTAAGGACTGCAGCAATGTGAGATGAAGAACATAGTACAGTTTTGTACCTACCATAAATGTAGATGTTCAAGATCCACATTGCTGCAGTCAATCCCTCCCTCCTTCCCCTCTGTAAGTTTGAGGTGGTTGTGTGGTTTGGGTTGTAAATATTGTAAATATGGTTAGTGCAGGGGTGGTTGGTTGTTCTTTGCTGTTTTTTGGCTTTGGCCTTTCTTTTTAGGGCCTTCTGACATCTGGGGCAAGAAAAGACTGAGGATGTGACGTCGGTCATGCGCTTTTGTACCCTGACGTCCTGATGTCAGTTTTAAGCGCCTTGACCGACGTCAGCCTAATACTTTGGTATTCGGGCCGACAGAGGACAGCGGACTACCCATATGTAAGGACTGCAGCAATGTGGATCTTCGAACATCTACATTTATGTTAGGTACAAAACTGTACTTTTTCCCCACCCACCCTGTTCTTGTTGTGGTATTAATCTTGGTGGCTTTGGAATTGACCGCCTCTCCTGTAAATTTGTGTTTTAACATTCCTCCTGGGCTCATCTCATTTGCTCACTGAACCGAGAACAGTGAGATCATATTTTGATTTCAGACACTTACCATTCCCATCTGTTGAGCCCTATCCTAGTCTAGTCTCATTAGCTCATCCTGCCTAATACAGAGAGAGAACATCTGCGTAAGCATACCCACTTAGGCCCTGAACTTGTCCAATTGAAGACTGCTGAAACAGGGCTCAGTTCTGAGGTTTTTTTTACTGGTTAATTGATTAATTTCTTTAAATCAGTTTGCTTGTTTTCTATTGTTTATATAAAAACAAAAAAAAAAAAAAAAACAAATTTGCATGTTATCTGCTTTTACCGTATTCGTGTTTCTTTCTACTTTATTACCTTATTTTGCTTTTCCCTCTTCTTAAAAGTACTTATGTGTTTAGTCTGCTGCATTTATTATTGCTTGGTAGTAGCCTGATTAAATTGTTTCTCTCCAGAGTCTGCATGTCCTTCCTGTGGTAGCGTGTGTTTCCTCCGGGTGCTCTGGTTTCCTCCCACATCCCAAAGACATGTTGTAGGTGTATTGAGCAGATGGAAAGAGTACTTTGGCTGATAAATGAAGAGAATGAGAGGGGGAGACTGTTGGATGATGTGCGGATAGTGAATAATGAAGTGCAGTGGATTAGCAAAGAGGAAGTAAGGATAGCTATGAAGAGGATGAAGAATGGAAAGGCTGTTGGTACAGATGCTGTACCTTTGGAAGCATGGAGGTGTTTAGGTGAAAAGGCAGTGGAGTTTTTAACTAGATTGTTTAATGAAATCTTGGAAAGTGAGAGGATGCCTGCAGAATAGTTAGTGTTTTGGTACTGATTTTTAAGAATAAGGGTGATGAGCAGAGCTGTAACTACAGAGGGATTAAATTGATCAGTCACAGCATGAAGTTATGGGAAAGAGTATTGAAAGCTAGGTTAAGAAGGGAGGTGATGATTAGTGATCAGCAGTATGGATGATGTCCTTCAAGGATGCATCTGCAGTCATAACATGTGGGTTGTCCTGCCTCAGGCAGCCCTTCGGTCGGCCGGATTCCAAAGTCTGGGTCTGGCCTCGGCTGATGTCGCATCTTCCCCGACGTCAGAGCTGCTGGGGTATAAAGGCATCAGCCGACGCCATTTTCCTCAGTCTTTCTTGCCGCGCGGTGCCCGAAGCAGAAGCTGTTCGCAAGTGCCGGTTGGTCAGATCCAGAGATTCAGCTACCGAAGACTTCTAAAAAGCTAAGTACCCCGTTGGGGACTCTTTCTTGCCTCAGCCGATGTCAGACAAAGTAAATAATTGTTTAACTTGTGGGAAACAAATACCTCATAAGGATTTCCATTCCTACTGCCTTCCTTGCTTAGGCCCAGACCACGACGTATCAGCTAGTTTAGCCTGTGCTTCCTTCAACCGACGGACTCTTAGACGTCGGTCGGAGTTTGCAGAAGAGTTTTTTGGATCTGCTTTTGCATATAAAATGCCGTCGGAGACTCGACTACATTTAGCCAAAAACGCATGAAAGGACCAACACTCGCCCGGTTTCGCTGAAACCACGGTTAGGCCTACAGCGAGTGTCTCGGTTTCGCTGAAACAGAGGCCTCGGTTCTACCTTCTGCGAAATCATAACTCCGACAACGAGGCCAGTGAAGCCCGGCCGAGTCGGCTACAGAAATCCCTACAGAAGCAAGCACAAGAATTGTTCGACACCATTCCTTTGGACATTTCCACTCCTGCACGTGGGGCAGCTAGGCCCCCTGCTTCTATGTCTATTAAGGCTTTCTCCAGGGCTAAAGCAGCTACAATTACAAAAACTTTACCTGCAAAATCAACTTTTCAGAGACCTCCCTCAAGTTCCCAGATTCTCAGTCTTGCTGAGGACCTTATATCTCTGATTAGGGGTTCCCAACCTCACCCAGACAGGGCCTCCCAACCTCATCCTGACAAAAGGCCCAGGACTGAACCCCCTGAAACTCTCTCCTCTGACTACTCCTCGGATGGATCTGATTTGTCAGACCATCAGGAAGGGCCATACTCACCTTATGAGGATTCAGATGCAGAAGACTCTATCCCTTCTGCTTCCCCTCCAGAGGAATTTTCCTTTGGGGAAACTTTACACTCTATGAGGGAACACTTTCAATGGCAGGGTCAGGATTTCTCTGATTCTAGAAAAAGACTAAGGACTTTCTTACACTTGCCACAGCATAGGCCTTTAGCCATACCACCTGTGCTAACTGTAGTTGATGATGCATATAATGATGTCAGCTCTGCCCCTGATTCACTCCCCCCGGCCCCTGCCAAACCTGACCGATACTACAGGGTTCCGGATTCCCACTTCCACTTGTATAAAGCCCATGCTGCAGACCCAGAAACTATTTCTCAGGGCCCGAAAGGTGTTGCAGCTGCCACTGCCAAAAACCCACTACCCTCTGAAAGGGAGTCAAGAGCATTAGAGAGATGGGGAAAAAAGGTTTACACATCTGCTACTCTTTCTGCCAGGGCTTTAAACTGTCAATTCCATATGATACAGTACCAGAAATATTTGTTAGATCAGCTGAATAAAAAGCTTTCTTCTCCTGAACCTTTAGACTGTAAGGCCCTTCAGGATTTGGTACAGAATTCTCAGCAGGTCAGTAATCATTTCTTAAAATGTGGCTATGATGCACTGGAAGCTTCATTTAGATCAGCTATGACTGGGGCAGTAATTCGTAGACATGCCTGGCTAAAAGAGCAATCCTTGCCGGACCATGTCAAGGCTAAACTCCTAGATGCTCCAATGGAGAAACAAAGTTTATTTGGCTCCCCTGCACAGGAGATTCTAAAGAAAGTGGAAGAAAAAGCAAAATCTGTGCAAACAGTTAAGGATTTTCTGCAGGTCCAACCTCCGAGGTTCAGCAGAAACTGGCCTTCAAAGAATTGGTCCTTTCCAGACACCTCCAAAGCACAGAGGGGCAGGAATAGACGCCCAAGAGGCAGAGGTCAATCAAAGGGTGCCTACAGGGGTCGCCAGTGGCAACCTGTCAACCAGAGGAGTACTGCTGCCATAGCTGCAACTACAACCACTTCCACAGGACAAACACAATGACTTGACTCTGGTTCCGCCTACAAGGGAACAACTGGAAGCACCCTTGGGCGGAAAATTGGCTTTATTCTCAAAAAACTGGCATTGCATTACAAAAGACAAATGGACATTGCAAACAATAGACAAAGGATACAGGTTTCATTTCCACACTTTACCAAGAAGGAGCGGAATGCCAAACCTTCCACCAAACCAGAAGCCAGAGGCTTTAAGACAAATCAACAATTTACTCCAGATGAAAGCAATAGAAAGGGTACCATCTATGGAACAAGGCCAAGGGTTTTACTCCAGACTATTCCTTGTACCAAGAAAAGAAACCCAATGGAGGCCTATTCTCGACTTGTCCGCACTAAACACATATCTCATTGTGCCAAAATTCAAAATGCTGACCCTACAGCAACTTCTTCCCATGTTGGGCAAGGAGTCTTGGCTGGTGACTCTAGATCTCAAGGAGGCATACCTGCACGTCCCTATCGACCAGATTGCAGAAGACACCTCAGAATTCTTGCAGGATCAGAGCATTATCAATTCTCAGCATTGCCCTTTGGCTTATCTACTGTGCCCAGAGTATTCACGAAATGCCTGGCATCAGTAATTGCACATTACAGGCTTCAGGAATTCAAATCTACCCATACCTGGTCGACTGCCTAATACAAGCGGAGAACAGGACAAGACTTATAAAGGATTTGGCCTATGTCATACACCTGTTACAGGCCTTGGGATACACAGTCAACATCCAGAAGTCAAGACTAGTGCCATCCCAAAGGATAACCTTTTTGGGTGCGGATCTGGACACAATAACTCAGATGGCTTTTCTCACAGCAGAAAAACAAAAGCAACTCCCAGTCTACTTCATGGCTTTGACAAGACAAACTCAGCTCACTGCAAGGAAAGTCCTGCAGGCCCTGGGTTACATGGCATCTTGCATAATCTTGATCCCACATGCCAGGCTGCATATGAGGAAATTACAATGGTACCTAAGGAATGTATGGTCTCATCACAGGCACAGTCTAGAAACCATGATTCCAATCATTCCATGCCTGAAAAAGGAATTCCTGTGGTGGGCTCAGGCCTGCCAGTCCAACAGAGGGTTGCCTTTCAACAAACCACAACCAAGGCAGACCATCACCACGGACGCCTCAGACCTAGGATGGGGAGCACACATGGAAGACAAGTGCATCCAAGGCCTATGAACTCAAGACCAGCTGAATTTGCACATAAACCTAAAGGAGATGCTGGCAGTGAAGCATGCAATCGAGGCATTCAAATCATTTCTCCAGCAAGGTCATCTGCTGATAAGGACAGACAATACCGCAGTCATGTGGTACATAAACAAACAGGGAGGCACGCATTCCTACCCTCTATGCTGGATGGCAATGGATCTGTGGAACCTAGCCCTGAATCTCAACATCCAACTGCAGGCCAAATTCGTACCAGGAAAAGAGAATTCACTAGCAGACAGCTTAAGCAGAACTACCACGGATGCTCACGAATGGATGCTGCATCCAGACATCTTCAAAATCATAACAAACAAATGGGGAATGCCAGAGATAGACCTGTTAAGCCTCCCACTCAACAACCAACTAAGGAAATTCTGCTCAAGAGTATACCACCCACAAGCCTGGAAGGTGGACTCCCTCTCTTTCAACTGGAATGCCCTAACAGTGTATGCTTTTCCACCACTCCCATTGATGTACAGAGTACTACTGAAGATCAGAGAGGAACAGCCAAAGGTGATACTGATAGCTCCAGACTGGCCAAGGCAGCACTGGTATCCGCTACTGAGAAGCATGTCTCGGACGAACTCATGGCCTCTACCCCTATGGCCTCTACTTCTAACGCAGAACAACTTCAAGACATGCATCCAAACTTGAAAACACTGCAGCTGACTGCCTGGAAAATTGCCTAAAACAAAACCAAACTGTCTTATCTCAGAGGGTCAAGGACGTAATCCTGGAGGCTCGTAGACCCTCCACAAGAAAGACATACTCAGCTAAATGGAAGAGATTCCTCATTTGGAGCGCTTCAAAGGGTACAAATGTCACACTGGCAAACCTAGCACACATCCTAGAATACTTAGCAGAACTGTTCCACAATGGCCTGTCCTATTCCTCCATTAAGATTCATGCTTCAGCAGTTTCAGCAGAATACAACATGGATCCTCCTATCTTCTCTCACCCTCTCCTCAGACAATTTTTAAGAGGGATCAAAAATGTAAAACCTCCAAGGAAACCCCCTCTTCCTGCATGGGATCTCAATTTTGTGCTGGAAAAATTAACACTACCCCCTTTTGAACCAGCAGCATCAGCAGACTTACAGTTCTTATCTTGGAAAACTGCTTTCCTTCTAGCAATCACTTCAGCAAGAAGAGTATCTGAGTTAAAGGCACTGATGGCAGTGCAGCCTTTCCTTATTTTTCACCAGGATAGAGTGTCTCTGAGAACCAATCCTACTTTCATGCCAAAGGTGGTATCCAGGGTATCCTTGAACCTAGCTATTCATTTGCCTACGTTCTTCCCTAACCCACAGAACAGGGGGGGAAAAACTACTGCACACCTTGGATGTACACAGACAACTACGCTACTATCTGGACAGAACTAAAACCAGCAGAAAAACTGACCAAACTTCTGGTAGCATATGCAACTGGAGTGCAAGGAAAAGCAATTTCCAAACAGACAATCTCTAAATGGATAGGAAATTGCATTCGTTTCTGCTACTCTTTTCATGGAAAGTCAGCTCCTGAAAATATCAGGCCTCACTCCACAAGAGCCCCAGTTTGGCTATGGTATTCTACCCATATGTTATGACTGCAGATGCATCCTTGAAGGACATAGTACAGTTTTGTACCTACCATAAATGTAGATGTCCGATTTGGAATTTTCAACTTTTATCCAAATTTAGCCTTCCTAGAGGGCACCTGGCATCTGGGGCAAGAAACACTGAGGAAAATGGCGTCGGCTGATGCCTTTATACCCCAGCAGCTCTGACGTCGGGGAAGATGCGACATCAGCCGAGGCCAGACCCAGACTTTGGAATCCGGCCGACCGAAGGGCTGCCTGAGGCAGGACAACCCATATGTTATGACTGCAGATGCATACCTATTGGACATCTGCATTTATGGAAGGTACAAAATTGTACTTTCTTCATGTTTTACTGTTGCAGTCATCACATTTGGGTTATCTGCCCAGCCAGCCTGAATACCAGAGTCTTTGATTTCTGCGTCGAATGCTGTCTCCTCCTCAATGTCAGGTCATTAGGGGGTATAAAACATGCAGCCGACACCATTACATCAATCTTCCTTGCCATGCGGTGCCCGAAGCAGAAGCAGTTCGCATGTGCTGGTCGGTAGACTCCTGAAATTTTCGTTTTTGAGTTACAGATCCAAAATCTTAAAAAAATATAAGTACCCCGTTGGGGATTCTTTTAGTTGCTCCAACCGATGTCAGTAAAAGTTAACAATTGTCTTACCTGTGGAAAGCAAAAACTGCCTAATGCGGACTGTCCTAATACTAACACTATAGTACAAAGACTTAAAACTTTCGATGTTGATTTGTTAAAATATAAAAAATTACAACTGGAAATCCTTTATTTTCAGGAATGTATTAAACTGAAGATAGTCCCCAAAGGCTTACGCCAGTGGAAATATCCTTCTGGTGTACAGAAAGATTCTGAAATGTACAAAAACTTGATACAGCTATTTAACAAGCAAGGCATAGATTTTCTTGAGCTACTTGTTAATGAGTATAACAAACAAATGGATGCTTTGAAGCGTCAATTGGACAATTTAGACAAAGATATTCATGCCGACGCTGACTTTTCAAGGTATGAGTACGATTATAGGAGAATTTTCTCCAGTATTGATATTTTACTAAATAAAATTATTGAGACAAAGAGGCTTAAAATTAATAGGGATAAGGCAGCTTATGCGCAAGGTACCGCCTATCCCGACCCTCCAACCAATCGTAACAGAAGCATTTCGGTTACCAATGGTAACGGAAACTCTACAGAGCGTCATGATGAAGTGGTTTCCGTTTCAGTTGGATCAACACCATCGGCCAGAGTTCAGCAAGTTAGGCGTAGTGAAAAGGATCCAAAACAAGAACCAACGTACTGTTCAATCTAATGACTGTTTAAACGAAACCCCTGAGAATCACCAGGGTTTTCAGACTACCTACGCGAATGCTGCGAAGAAGAATTCCAACTGGAACAAACGTCCTCAGTTCAAACGGAAATACTACAAGCGCAAGAGGTAAATTTTGAATTTGTACCCTGCGCTATGAACATTAGTTCTTCCTCATCTGGTGACTTTAATTTATATAATTTCTCTCCCTCCTTTGTACCATCACAGGAATTTGTGGACTTTTTGGGTAAAGGTTTCAACTTTGTGCCTAGACCAAAACCTGATTTAGCTAAAGTGCTGTGTGATTTAAGGCTATATACACGTAAGCTAAATTTTCAGTATATGTTTAACAATTGTTCAACAATTACGAATTCTGAATATGTCTCAAGTCTTTATAATCCACCTTTAGATCCTAACATAGCGTTATTTGAAAAAATAACTGATATGCACATTAGAGCTTTATATAGGGATGAAATGTTAAAATATAAGATAAACGAGCAAGAAAATGACTTTATAATAATGGTTAAATGCTCAGGTGTGCGTGTCATGAAGCCCGATAAGGGCGGAGGTGCAATATTGATGGACAATGAAGATTATGACAATAGAATGGTTCAAATGCTACGTTCTGATGATTATGAAGAAGTGTCTATTAATGAATTGCATCAATCTTATAAGAGAATTAAGGACATGTTGAGTGAAATGTTTATAGAGGGTAGTATTTCCCAGGAAACTTACCATTATTTAACTATGCCATCACCTTTATTACCTGTAATTTTTGGTATACCGAAATTACATAAAAACATGAACAATCCCCCTTTTAGGCCCATTATAGATGGTAGACAGTCTATAACATATGCTTGCGCCAAATGGGTGGATAACAGGTTAAAGGAAGCACTAAAGACTGAGGACCAAATATGTCGTGATTCTTGGTTCGTCCTTAAACATCTTAATAACATTGAGTTTGACCCTGATCTAAGATTCTTAACAGCAGATGTTAAGGATCTTTATACATCAATACCCCATGATTTGGGGTTAGAGTGGGTTAGAGACTTTTTAATCAGTAAACATTTAATTGGTACTGATATAGATTTAATTATCAGTTTATTAGAGATTATTTTGAGCAATAATTTTTTTATGTTTAAGAAATAAATATATTTGCAAAAAAATGGTGTAGCAATGGGCTCCCCATGTGGGGGGAGCTTTGCAAACAGCGTAATGGCTTTTTGGGAGCACAATTACTTATTTCCACATGTTCTTTATAAGGGGATGGTCATCTGGTATACCCGGTATCAAGATGATATCTTTATGATAATTAAAGGTAGTGAACCCGAAGCAAAGGTTTTGGTTGATGTAATGTCTTCATTTTCTTCCTTTTTAAAATTTACATATTTATACGAAGAATCAGCTATTAATTATCTGGACATTTTTATTAGTAAGGATGTTGTTAATAATAGGTTTGACACTAGTATATATAGGAAGTCATTTTACAGTAACTCTTTTTTACATTTTAGTAGCTTTCACCCTTTTTTTCAGAAAAGGGGTGTTATTAAAGGCCAAGTTATTCGTGCATCACGTATGTGTAGCACGGACCAGTTGTTTTTAAAAGAATGTAACACATTATTTAAAATGTTTGTAAATAGAGGTTATCCTAAGAGATTAATACATTCTATCATTAACAAAGTGACTTTGAAAAGACAGACAGGTCAACTGGGTCCCTTATTAGTAGTCAGTAATACATCGAACAGCTCTTTAATGTTGGAACATAACCATAATAATGAAGAAATTTTTATATGTCAGGAACCTATAACTAACTATAATGTTAGTTTTCTAACTCAATTCAATGATTTGACATCATATGTTAGGAAAATATTGGTTAATAATTGGTCTTTATTTTCTAACAGTCCTAGCTCACAATCAACTTTGGGTTCTAAACCTGTTTTGGTATACAAGAAAGCACCGTCCCTTAAGAATTTATTTGAATCACGTACTATTAATTATAAGCCAAACAAAGGTATGTTTAAATGTGGACGCTGTAGGTACTGCAAATATATAAAAACAGGTTCTACCTTTGAAATAAAAGGGCAAAAATATTATTGCAAGGAAAAGTACAATTGTGAGACATCTGGGGTGGTTTATTTAGCCTCATGTAAATTTTGTTCTGTTTTCTATTTAGAACGTCAATTAAAACAACGGATATATGAGCATATATATGCCATATCTAAAGGTACACCCACAAACGCACTAGCTAAGCATATTTTAGAATTTCCAGACCACAGTTTCTGGTTTAGTGTAGTACAAAAGGTACATACAAATCCTAGGGGTGGTCCTTGGCACCTTAAACTTGAGGAGCAAGAGCTTTTGTGGCAATTTAAAACCGAAGCTTATGTCTACCCTGGCATAAACGAAATGTGTTCTGTGAAGTGTTTGTTGAAGTTAAGAGCTTTGGAGAGATAAAAGTGATATTATTTTTATAAAATACCTTTATAAAATATTTTAATCAATATTATTGAATGTTTGGTTTTAAAATATGGTATGTTATTTATTATTAACAAAGAAGTTAATGGTTGTGTATTTACACATATTATATTTTAAGGTTTATGGTCCTTTAATGCATTAATTGTTTGATTAATTGGTTAAGTAATTAACAATGTATTGTTGGGTGTGGGTATATAAGGAAAATTGTTTTTTGAAATGGCCGTCTGAAGAAGTGCATTGATTGTATGCATGAAAGCGCTAACGGAATAAAATATACCTTCAAGTGACTGGCGTGATCTGCTGGAGTTTCATTTTTATTTTTTTATAAGTTTGGGTTCTTTTTTTGTGTTGAAAGCAAATACCTCATAGAGATTTTCATTCATACTGCATCCCCTGTTTAGGCCCAGACCACGACGTCACTGACTGTCAGTTTTGTGCCTTGATCAACCCCCGAACTATTTGTCGGCGGGCTATCTTTGCAGACAATTACTTTTGTACTCTGTCTCAGTACTCCAAAATGGCTTTAAGCCATCCGTCTACCGAGCTTCTGGAAAAAAAAAAAAAAAAAAAACGTAAGGATAAAGACAGAGACAGACCGCATAGGTCCAAAACTGCCGACAATGCTTCCGTTAAGCTAGTTATCAGTCCACTGGTACTCAGTGAGGTGCTTTCGCAGCCCCTGATACCTGCTACTTCAGATTCGCAGGCGTCTACTGAGACCCATTTGGAGTCCAGTATGCCGCGAGGTGCTTCTTCAAATATGGAACCTGTGGATGTTTCTACCTTGGATGGGTCTGGAGCCGCTGTGCAGACACTGGATTCTGAGGGTGTATTCAGGCCTACAGACTTGCATTTTAAACCAACACCATTGTTTTCATCCAGGCCTAAAACTTGCACCACGCCTAGAAAACCGATGGCTCTGGCCCATATGCCTAAAAACCAAATGCTTAGAATGGCTGAAGATCTTATTACCGTAATTGGGGGAAGCCAGCCTTCCCCCTCTGAGACCTAGAACTGGCTTTTTTTCTGATTCTTCTGACCAGGAATCTGATATTTCCGCTCCTTCTGATTACCAGGATTTGCCCTCATCTACTTATGAGGATTCTGATGCAGAGGATTCAATTCCCTCTGCTTCCCCTCCAGAAGATTTTTCTTTCGGTGAAACTTTGCACACTCTTAGGGAGCATTTCTGCTTGGAAAGCCAGGATTACTCTGACTCCAAAAAGAGGCTTAGGGAATTCTTAATACTACCTCAACACAGGCCTTTAGCTATCCCTCCTGTTCTGCTCATTGTAGATGATGCCTTCCTGGAATCTAGCCTTTCCCCAGACACTTTGCCTCCAGCTCCCAGAAAATCTGACCGGTATTAGTGTACCTGACTCTCAAATTCCTCTTCAAGGACCAAAAGGCATTAAGGCTACTACTGCCAAAAATCCTACCCCTTCTGATAGAGATTCTAGAGCCTTAGACAGATGGGGTAAGAAGGTGTATACTTCTGCTACTTTGGCCATTAGGGCTTTTAAATTGCCAGTTTCATAAAAGTATAAGCAGCATGTTATAGGCCTACTTAAACAGAAAATGATGTTGATTCTTGACTGTATTGAACACGAATTACAGGATTTAATGCATTCTGCAGAACAAATTGGTAAGCATACTTTGCAATGTGGTTTTGACGCTCACTGGCTCTGTACTTAGAAGGCGTACTTGTGTTAAGGAACACAACTTGCTAGATCATGTAAAAGCTAAATTACTGGATGCTCACTTAAACCAAGACTGTCTTTTTGGCAACAAAGCAGAAGTCCTCAAAAGGATGGAGGAAAAAGATAAATCTATGCAAACTGTACAGGTACAGCTTCCCAGATTCAGTAGGCATTGACCTTCAAAGAACTGGTCCTTTCCAGTCCCTTCTAGGCCTTTTCAGTCCAAACCCAGGAACAGCAGACCATCTAGGCAACAGTCTCAGGCTACGCACAAACCTAAGCTGTGGGTGGCTCCCACCTCCAAAGCAGGGAGTAGTAAGCCACTCCCCTACAGAAAAATGGCACAATGACTTGACCTTAATCCTTCTAGGCCCTGCTGTACTATCTGCTCCCTTAGGAGGAAAACTCGCCCTACATGCAAAAAACTGGGAACTCATTACCCAGCACAAATGGGTTTTGAGCGTATTTTCTCAGTGATACAGATTCCACTTCCACACCCTACCAACACCAAATGGTTGGCCAGACCTACCCCCAAATCAATGGGCAGGGGACCAACAGCAGGTTCTCTCTCTTCTCAATATCAGGGCTATCCAGCTAGTCCCAGAAGAACAAAGGGGACAAGGTTTTTATTCAAGACTTGTTCTGGTACCCAGAAAAGACAACTCCTGGCGTCCTATCCTGGACCTCTCTATTCTCAATACCTTTCTGGTAGTTCCAAAATTCAAAATGCTAACTTTGCAGCAGCTTCTCCCCATGCTAGTCAAGGATGCCTGGCTGGCAACCCTTGACTTAAAGGAAGCTTACCTGCACATCCCAATAAGGGAATCTTGCAGGAAATACCTACGCTTCAGGGCAGGCTCCATGCACTATCAGTTCTCTGCACTTCCCTTTGTGAATACCCTGGACGCAGTAGATAAGTCAAAGTGTCTAGCTCCAGCCATTGCATTTTGCAGGCAGAGAAATATTCAAATTTACCCATATTCAGACGATTGTCTAATTCAGGCAGAAAGCCAGGACTTGCTATTACAACACCTGGCATTCGTAAAGAAACTTCTAACCTCACTGAGATACACCATCAACGAAAAGAAATCTCACCAAGTACCCTGTCAACAGATTGTATTCCTGGGAGCAAGCTTGAACACAACTTCCCAGATGGCATTCCTCATTCTGGAGAAAAAAGTTTATCTGACAACCTACTTCAAACTATTGGCCACAGAACCCCAGATGTCTGCAAAGAAAATATTGCAAGCCCTGGGGTTCATGGCCTCTTGCATTTTACTAATTCCATATGCGAGACTGCATATGAGGAAACTTCAATGGCATCTAAAAAGCCTATGGTGTCAACATTCTCAGGACCTGGAAACAATGATTTTTATCATTCCTTATATCAAGACAAGTTCCTTTGGTGGGCAGAGGCTTGCTACCACAACAAGGGACTCCCTTACACTCTACCCCCTGCCGCCCAAACCCTGACAACAGATGCATCAGACTATGCATGGGGGGCTCACATGGCAGGGCAATGCATTCAGGGCAAATGGACCCCGAGACAGATGCACCTGCATATCAGTCAAAAAGAAATGTTAGCTGAACAAAATGCTCTGACAGCCTTCAAATACCATATTCCTCCAGGACAACTATTGGTAAAAAGACAGCACCACAGTTATGTGGTACATAAACATGCAGGGGGGCACCCACTCGTACCCCCTCTGCAGACTAGCAATGGCTCTGTGGAACACAGCCTTGAGCTACCAATTACACCTACAAGCTTAATTCCTGCAAGGCAAACTAAATTCACTGGCAGACGACGTAAGCAGAAATCTCATGGACCCACAGGAATGGAAACTAGAACCCAAAATATTCAACCTCTTGAGGAACAAATGGGGGGGGGCACCAGAGGTGGACCTGTTTGTCTCCCCTCAGAACTACCAATTGCACAAATTGTGCACAAGAACTCCCTACAGCCACGCTTGGAAAGTGGATGCCCTGTCCTTTACCTGGGAAAGCCTCTCAGTTTATGCCTTTCCCCCTCTCCTCTCGAAGGTTCTACTAAAGATCAAACAGGACAAGCCAAGGACAATGCTGATTGCACCAGACTGGCCAAGCCAGCACAGGTACCCACTTTTGCGCAGTATGACACTGCTACAACCATGGCACCTGCCTCAGACCTCTTCCCTGCTGTCCCAGCAGGCGGGCCAGATTTTGCACCCTCAGCTTCAGACCCTGAACCTTGCAGCCTTGCTTATTCCTTGAGCTCTCCCTTAGCATCCCCCAGTAAGCAGGTACTGGATGTCATTCTGGAGGCAAGGAGGCCTAGTACTTAGAACATCCTATGCTGAAAAGTGGAAAAGATACTGCTCCTGGAGCCTGGCTCGGGGAATGAGCACACTGGTGCCCAGCTTACCTCAGATTCTACAGTACTTAACAGAAATTCTCCACAGGGGCCTATCCTTGTCAGTTAAAATTCACGCCTCTGCCATTTCAGCACATTGTAATACTGAGGAACCCCTCTTCTCTCACCCCTTGCTAAAGCAGTTCCTTAGAGGGGCCAAAAATTTAAGGACCCCCCCCCACCCCCAAGAGAGCTCCCACTCCAGTCTGGGACTTTAACTTTGTATTGGAAAAGCTCACCCCACCCCCTTTGAACCAGCTGCTACAGCAGAGTTGAAATTCCTTTCTTGGAAAACAGCCTTCCTGCTAGCCATCTTTTCAGCAAGAAGAGTGTCCGAATTGCAAACACTCATGGCATTGGAACCCTTCATTATCTTCCATGCAGACAGGGTTTCCCTCAGGACTAATCCTTCCTTTATGCCCAAGGTGTCTGCCGTGGCCCTAAATCAGTCCATTAATTTGCCTACTTTTTTCCCTAATCCACAAAACAAAGGGGGAACGAATACTGCACTCCCTGGACGTGCACAAGCAACTTAGATTCTATATGGACAGGACTAAGCCTATCAGAAAATCTGAGCAGCTGCTAGTTAGCTTTGCTGCAGGGGCAGAGGGGAAGGCCTTTTCAAAGCAAACCATTTCAAACTGGATAGCCCATTGCATTCTTTTTTGCTACAAGAACCATGGCAAACCTTTCCCACAGGGGTAAGATCACATTCCATCAGGGCTGCTCCTCTACGGCATTTTTCAGAGGGGTCCCTACCAGGGACATCCTAGAAGCTGCCACCTGGAGCTCTGTACATACCTTCACCAAGCATTACCACTTGCCTAGCTTTTCTAAATCCAGAGCTGGTTTTTCCACTGCAGTCTTGCAGGGATTGATAGCTGGCCCTAATGCCCTTTAACTTCCTCCTCCCTTCCTTAGCTTTGGGAATCAACCCAAATGTGATGACTGCAACAGTGAAACATGAAAAACATAGTACAGTTGTATACACTTACCATAAATGTAGATGTTTGAGTATGTTCACTGCTGCAGTCCTGGTTACCCTCCCTCCAGCCTCCTGACTTCTCTGGGCTCTACCTCTCCTGGTTGGTATATTTTGTCCTGTGTATTCGCTTTTTGATGGGGGTTCACTAAACCATTTAATTGCTTCCCTTTGTGGGGACACCTGACATCTGCGGCAAGAAAAACTGATGTAATGGCATCTGCTTCATGTTTTATACCCCTGACATCTTGAAGTCATGGAAGAGGAGACTGCATCCAATGCAGAAATCCGAAGACTCTGGTATTCAGGCCAGCTGAGGGCTACCTGTAGGCAGATAACCCAAATGTGATGACTGCAACTGTGAATACACTCAAGCATCTACATTTATGGTAAGTGTACACAACTGTGCTTTCATGCCAGGAAAGAGCACTACAGATGCGATGTTTGCTCTGAGAGTGTTGTTGGAGAAGTACAGACAAGGTCGGAAGGAGTTGCATTGTGTATTTGTGGACTTACAGAAAGCATATGACCAGTTGCCTAGAGTGGAGTTATGGTGTTGTATGAGGACGCCGGGAGTGTCAGAGAAGTATATAAGAGTGATAAAGGATATGTACGAGGGTAGTGTGACAGCGGTGAGGTTTGCGGTGGGAGTGACAGATGATTTTAAGGTGGAGATGGGATTGCATCAAGGATCAGCTCTGAGCCCTTTCTTATTTGCAGTGGTGATGGACAGATTGACAGACGAGATCAGACAGGAGTCCCCGTGAACTATGATGTTTGCAGATGACATTGTAATCTGTAGTGAGAGTAGGGAACAGGTAGAGGAGACCCTGGAGAGGTCGAGATGTGCTCTAGAGAGGAGGAATGAAGATCAGCAGGACGAAGACAGAATATATGTGTGTGAATGAAAGGGAGGATAGAGGAATGGTGAGGATGCAGGGAGTAGAGGTGGCGAAGGCGGATGAGTTTTTAAATACTCAGGATCAACAGTTCAGACTAATGGTGAGTGTGGAAGACAGGTGAAGAAGAGAGTACAGGCAGGATGGAGTGGGTGGAGAAGAGTGTCAGGAGTGATTTGTGACAAACTAGTACCAGTAAGAGTGAAAGGGAAGGTCTACAATTGGGTAGTGAGACCAGCTATGTTATATGGGTTGGAGACAGTGGCATTGACAAAAAGACAGGAGTCAGAGCTGGACGTGGCGGAGTTAAAGATGTTAAGATTTGCTGTGCGTGTAACAAGGGTGGACAGGCTTAGGAACAAGTATATTAGAGGGTCAGCCCAGGTTGGAAGGTTTGGAGACCAAGCCAGAGAGGCAAGATTACATTGGTTTGGACATGTGCTGAGGAGGGATGCAGAGTATATTGGGGAAAAGATTAGGATAATGCTGACAGGTAATAGGAAAAGAGGAAGGCCTAAGATATGTGGTGAGAGAGGACATGCAGGTGGTTGGTGTGACAGAGCAAGATGCAGAGGATGGGAAGAAATGGAAACAGATGATCTGCTGTGGCGACCCCTAACGGGAGCAGCCGAAAAAAGAAGAGGAGGTGCAGCTTGTCTACTGTAGCATAGACTAGATTCAGGCCGGCAGAATCTAGCTTTGCTTGTGTAACTTGAGCACTAATCCAGGCCATCTTTTTTGGAGAAGGTTCCCCTGCACCCTAGTGGCAGGAGTTTGCAGTTAGAACTTGTCTGAAGACTGCTGGAACAGGGCTCAGTTTTGAGTTTTTTTTTTACTGATTAATTGGGTAATTTGTTTAAATCAGTTTGCTCGTTTTCTGTTGTAAAAAAATTGCTCTTTATTTGTCTGCTTTTACTGTAAATGTGTTTCTTCCCACTTTATAACCTTATTTTGCTTGTGCTTCTTCTTAAAAGTACTCAGTTGTATTATTCTGCTGTAGTTATTACTGCTTGGTAGTAGCCTGATTAAATTGTAACTGTTATTCTAAGCCTTTTGGTTTAAGCACTTGGGCTTCAGACCAGTTGCTTTACATTAAGAAGGTTTGTGGACTGCATTGTTGTGGCAGGACAGGTAGTTTACATCCTTGTAAGTTGGGAATTGTTGATTGAGGAAACTAGTACAGAACAAAGTAAAATCCCAAGAAGGAAAGACATCCCTGATCAGTATTGGCAAGAAACTACGATCCCTCATAAAATCATCCAAGGCTTGCTTCGAAAGAAAATTGCCAAGGACTCAAAAGATCAACACTTTTTTTTTTAGCTGTGTCAAGAACCTAAGTGGAAACTCTGATATGCTCTGAGTTAGAGCAGAATGGCACAAAATACACTGAACCAACTGATATTGCCAACATTCTGGCAGACAGGTTTAGTGCAAACTTCACCCCCTAAAGGGCCCATAACCATACCAGAAGAATGTAGAGCCCCGGCAATCACTGGCACACAGGTTAAAACAGCCCTATCCAAAGCCAGAAACACAGCTTCAGTGGGACCGGACAATGTCCCAGGCTTTGTCTTACATGAACTCCAAAATGAACTAACCCCTCACCTAAACACACTGTTAAAACTCAGCCTCTCTACAGGCTACATACCCATAGAGTGGCGCACAGCAACAGTTATCCCGCTCCACAACGGACCCCGGGAACTATCGCCCTATAAGCCTTACTAGCCTAGTTTGCAAGGCTATGGAGCGCATCATCATGGAAGTCATTAACAGAGACATTGGGAACTTCCTAACATTGGACTCTACCCAGTTTGGCTTTAAGGGCAGATCATGCCTCCTAAACCTGGTGGACTTCTTTGAGACAGCTACCAAGGCTTTAGACGAGGGAAAGGAGGTCCACACAGCCTTACCTAGACCTCGCAAAGGCTTTCGACACCATTCCCCATTCTGGTATTATAGACCTTCTCACCAGTCTGAACATAAACTCCTACATCACGAGATGGGTTGCCAGTTGGCTCACGGATAAAACCCATACAGTGAGAGTTGCAGGCTTTAGGTCCGACTCTAAACAGGGTTACAAGTGGCGTCTCCCAAGGCTCAGTCCTGGGACCCCTCCTGTTCAGTGTATATACTTCTTAAAGGTACAGGCAAGCACAGGAGGACTATGGCTGACAAAGTTCGCTGACTACTGCAAACTGGGGGCCATAACTGACTCTCTGGCTGATACAGACATCCTCCAGAAGGGTCTCACTGATGGATACCTGGTGTCAAAATCATGGCCTCAAGCTAAATGCCAAAAGGTGCATAGTCATCCCCTTTAGAAAAAAACAAAGTTCCCATGAACTACCACATACGTGGTAGTCCCCTAAATACAGAAAATGTAATAAGGAATCTGGGGACCCAAGTAGATAGTAATTTCTGCTTTGATAACCATATTACAAAGCTGGTTAGAAAATCCTTCTATGTGGCCCACCTAATCACAAAAGGGTTTGTATCTAGAACAAAAGAGGTTATTGTGCCCCTCTACTCATCAGACCCATGATAGAGTACAACACCCCATTTGGGATGTACCTTACAAGACACCTGCAACAGCTGGAAAGACCACAGAAGTACCTCACCAAAAGGATTACTGGCCTCAAACTGATGCCCTATGCAGCCCAACCGAAAAGACTCAAGCTGTACTCTGTTGCATACCGCTTACTCAGAGGTGATCTCTGCCTGACATACAAGGCCATGTCCAACCCAGAATTGATGGACATGCTCCTCCTAAAAAAAAAAAAATAAACAAATCCCCGAGAGCCACACGCTGTAGGGATCTAAGCCTCACCACAACGTTAAGTAAGGT
>NC_056725.1:1552553482-1552608482 GCF_019279795.1 Protopterus annectens | reverse complement strand
AGGCTGCTGAAGTAGCTGCAGCTCTGGTGGAATGAGACCAAATGCCCTTGGGCACAGGTTTACCATGGTGTAAGTAGCAGAAACTGATGCAGTGGCTTATCCTTCCACTTTGAAATTGTCTGCTTTGCAATAGCCTTTCCTTCTGATCCTGCTGCATATGACACTAGTAATTGCTCAGTTTTTCTTAGAGCTTTAGTCCTGCTCAAGTAGAATCTTAGCTGTCTGTGTACGTCCAAGGAATGCAGAATTCTCTCCCCCTTGTTCTGCGGATTTGGATAAAAGGTTGGCAGATGAATTGTTTGGTTAAGAGCCACACTGGAAACCACCTTTGGCATAAATGTAGGATTCGTCCTGAGAGACACCCTGTCTGGGTAAAATATGATAAAAGGCTCTACAGCCATGACGGCCTGCAGCTCTGAAACTCTTCTTGCTGAAGTAATTGCTAGTAGCAGAGCTGTTTTCCATGATAAGAACTTTATATCAGTGGTAGCAGCTGGTTCAAATGGAGGCAGGGAGAGCCAACACATAATTGAGGTCCCATGCAGGTAATGGTGATCTTCTAAGAGGCCTTAAATTTTTAGCTCCTCTAAGATACTGCTTTAGTAATGGATGAGAGAAGATTGGTGGCTCTGTATTGTAATGAGCCGAAATGGCAGAGGCATGGATTTTAATTGATGAGAAAGATAGGCCTTTGTCAAGCATCTCAGTTAAGTACTGTAATATCGGAGGAATATTTGGTTCTGCTGTATCAGTTCCTTGCACTCGATTCCAAGCACAGAATCTCTTCCATTTGTCAGCATAAGATTTTCTAGTACTAGGCCTTCTGGCTTCCAAAATGGCATCCATCACAGCTTTACTGAGGTGTTGTTTGTATAACTACATAAGCCATGCTGCCAGGTTCAGTGTCTGGAGTTGATTGTGCAGGATCGGATTGTTTTGCTGGGACAGTAGTTGAGGTCTTTGAGGTAAGGTCCAAGTTGGGTATTCAGACAAGTTCCTTAGAATTGGGTACCAGTATTGGCGGGGCCAGTCCAGAACAATTAGTATCATCTTTGGTTTCTCGTCTGACTTTTAGGAGGACCTTGGGGAGAAGAGGCAGAGGAGGAAAGGCATAAACTGATAGGTTTTTCCAACTGAAGGATAGGGCTTCCACTTTCCATGCTGGTCTGTGATAAGTCCTTGTGCAGAATCTTTTAACTGATAATTTTGAAGAGAGGCAAAAAGATCTATGTGTGGGCTCCCCCATTTCTCTGTTATCATGCTGAAGACTTGTGGATTTAGTTTCCACTTGTGAGGATCCATAAGGTTTCTGCTTAAATCGTCTGCCAGAGTACTTTGCTTTCCTGGCAGGAATTGAGCTTGAAAATTTATCTGGTAGGTCAAAACTGTGTCCCACAGTGCCATGGCTAATCTGCAAAGGGGTATGAGTGTGTGCCCCCTTGCTTGTTTATATACCACATGACCGTGGTGTTGTCCGTCTTTATCATTAGTTGTCCTGGATGAAGTAAGTCCTTGAAGGCTGTTAGGGCATTTTGAACAGCTAGCATCTCTTTCTGGCTGATATGTAGATGCATTTGTTTTGGGGTCCATTTGCCCTGAATGCATCTTCCTGCCATGTGGGCCCCCCCAGGCATAATCTGATGCGTCTGTTATGGTTTGGCTGGCAGGGGGTAGTGTGAAGGCACGTCCCACATTTTGGTGAAATGCCTTTGCCCACTATAGAAACTCCTGTTGTAAGCAGGGAATGAGAAGAATCATTGCTTCCAGACTGAGAATGTTGACTCCATAAACTTTTTAGGTACCATTCAAATTTCGTCATATGGAATCAATAGAATGCAGGATGCCATGAAGCACAGAGCCTGCAGAATTTGTCTTGAAGGTAACTGGGTTTTTGTTGCCATCAGTTTGAAGTAAGTAGTCAGTTGCCTTTGCTTGTCTGGTGTGAGCTAAGCCATCTGGGCAGTTGTATTCAAGCTTGCACCCAGGAATGTCATCTTTTGAGAGGGTACCAGTTGTGATTTATTTTCGTTTATTGTGTACCCTAGGCATGTTAGAAGCCTTTTCAAAAACCCCAGGTGTCGAAGAAGTGTGTCGTTGTTCTCTGCTTGAATGAGACAGTCGTCCAAGTAATGGTATATTAGTATACTTCTTTGTCTGCAAAATGCAATTATTGGTGCCAGGCACTTTGTAACGACCCTGGGTGCAGTAGATAAGCCAAAGGGCAGAGCAGAGAAAGTACAGTTTTGTACCTACCATAAATGTAGATGTTCGAGTGCTAATACAGCTGCAGTCATAACAGATGGGTTCTCCTGCCGTCAGGCGGGTCCTCGGTCGGCCGAATTCCAAAGTCTAGGTCCGGCGTCTTCCCCGATGTCAGTGCGACAGGGGTATAAAAGAACCAGCCGACGCCATTTTCTTCAGTTTTTCTTGCCCCAGATGTCAGGTGCCCCCAGAAGGAAAGCAATACATAAAATTATGTAATAATGCAATGCAATATAATCAAAGACCAGCAGTTGCAAGCAAATACACCATAAAAGAACACCCCTAGAGGGGAAGGAGGGAGGGAAACCTGAACTGCAGCTGTATTAGCACTCGAACATCTACATTTATGGTAGGTACAAAACTGTACTATGTTCATCGTGCACACAGCTGCAGTCATAACAGATGGGTAGAATCCCAAAGCTAAGAAATGGGTGGTAGGCACTAGGTGGAGCTAGGAGGAGCCAAAATGCCCTGCAAGACTGCAGTGGCAAAGCCTGCTCTAGATTTGGAGTATAATGGTAGGTGGTAGTGCTTGGAGAAAGTATGCACAGAACTCCAAGTGGCTGCTTCTAAAATATCCTTGGTAGGAACTCCTCTGAGGAAGGCTGCAGAGGTGGCTGTGGCCCTGGTAGAATGAGTTCTAATGCCTGTAGGTACAGTTTTGCCATGAAAGGAATAGCAAAAGCGTATGCAGTGGGCTATCCATTTTGAGATTGTCTGTTTGGATATTGACTTTCCTTGAGCTCCTACATAGGCCACAAAAAGCTGTTCTGATTTTCTGAAAGGTTTTGTTCTGTCCAGATAATAACGCAGTTGTCTGTGGATGTCCAAGGAATGCTTTAATCTCTCCCCTTTGTTTTGAGGATTAGGATAAAAGGTAGGTAAATGTATGGCCTGATTTAAAGCTACCTTGGATACCACTTTAGGCATAAAGGACGGGTTGGTACGTAATGAAACTCTGTCCTGATGGAAGATGATAAAAGGCTGGACAGCCATAAGAGCCTGTAGTTCTGAAACTCTCCGAGCTGAAGTGATAGCCAGAAGGAAAGCTGTTTTCCAGGACAAATATTGTAAATCTGATGAGGCAGCTGGCTCAAAAGGAGGCAAAGTCAGTTTTTCCAGAATGAAATTAAGATCCCAAGCAGGTATTGGTTGTTTTCTTGGAGGTCTTAAATTCTTAGCCCCTCTGAGGAACTGTCTTAATAGAGGGTGAAAGAATAAAGGTGGATCAGTGTTGTATTCTGCAGAAATGGCTGAGGCATGGATTTTGATGGAGGAGAACGAAAGTCCACTGCTTAGCAGTTCAGCTAAATATTGTAGTATTTGAGGTAAATTCAGTTTTCCAGGGCACTGGCCCTTTTTCTCATTCCAAACACAAAAACATTTCCATTTTGCAGAGTAAGCTTTTCTAGTTGATGGCCTTCTGGCCTCCAAAATGACATCCTGCACCTCCTTGGAGAGCAGGGCCTGCTGCGATGCTAAGGAATCTTCCATGCGGCTAGATTGAGTGTTTTCAGCTGACTGTGAAGAGTTTTGAAGCTGTGCTGAGTCAGAAGAAGAGGCATTAGAGGCAGGGTCCATGGCGGGGAATGCGTCAGGCTCCTCAGGAGTGGGTACCAGTGTTGCCTTGGCCAGTCCGGAGCAATGAGGATCATCTTTGGTCTGTCTGCTCTGGTCTTCAATAGGACTTTGGGCAGCAGAGGAAGAGGTGGGAAGGCATAAACTTTCATTCATGTCCAACTGAAAGAAAGAGCGTCCACTCTCCAGGCCTTTGGATGGAAGAGCCTTGAGCAGAATTTTGTCAATTGATGATTTTTGTGAGAGGCAAAGAGATCTATGTCTGGCCTTCCCCATTCTTGGATTATTTCTGTAAAAACTTTTGGATGCAACTTCCATTCATGTGGATCTGTCATATTCCTGCTTAGGTTGTCTGCCAGCGTGTTTTCCTTGCCTGGCAAGTACTGTGCTTGTAGTTCCATTTGTAAGTCCATGGCCATGTTCCAAAGTGACATGGCCAGTCTGCATAGGGGATAAGAATGTGTTCCTCCCTGCTTGTTTATGTACCACATAACTGTGGTGTTGTCTGTTCTTATCAATAGCTGACCTGGTTGTAGAAGGTCCTTGAAAGCTATAATAGCATTTATCACTGCTAACATTTCTTTTTGATTGATGTGAAGATGCTTTTCTTTTTGAGTCCGTTTGCCCTGAATGCACCGGTCTGTGTCGCCCCAGGCGTAGTCCGAGGCGTCTGTTGTGATGACTTGATTTGCTTGAGGCTTGCTGAATGGAAGACCTGTGTTTGTTTGGCATGCTTGAGCCCACCACAGAAATTCCTTTTGCAGACATGGAATTAATGGTATTATTGTTTCCAAACTGTGGCTGTGTTGAGACCATATGTTTTTTAGGTACCACTGTAGTTTTCTCATATGCAGCTTTGCACATGGGATTAGTAAGATGCAAGATGCCATGAATCCCAGAGCCTGCAGGATTTTCCTTGCAGTCAGCCTGGTGCAATTTGCCAGTGTTCTGAAATATTTAATTAGTTGCCCCTGCTTCTCTGGCGTGAGGTAGACCATCTGGGTGTTTGTGCCCAAATTGGCACCCAAGAAAAATATCTTCCGAAAGGGTATTAGTCTTGATTTCTCTTTGTTGACTGTGTATCCTACAGAGTTTAATAATATTATTACATAAGCCAGATGTTTCAGAAGAATGTGCTTGCTGTCCGCTTGGATCAGGCAGTCGTCCAAGTCTGCAGTAGGCAATTACTGATGCCAGGCATTTCGTGAATAGTCTGGGCACAGTAGATAAACCAAAGGGCAATGCAGAGAATTGATAATGGGTTGAACCTGCAAGAAATCTGAGGTATCTTCTGCAATTTTGTCTGATTGGGACATGCAGGTATGCCTCCTTGAGGTCCACTGTTACTAGCCAAGACTCCTTGCCCAGCATGGGAAGAAGTTGCTGTAGAGTGAGCATCTTGAATTTTGGTACGAGTAGGAATGTGTTTAGGATGGAAAGATCCAAAATCGGTCTCCAATCTTTTCCCTTCCTTGGCACCAGAAATAGCCTGGAATAAAAACCTTGACCTTGTTCGTGTGTAGGTACCTCTTGAATAGCTTTCATGTTTATAAGACCTGAAATTTGCTTTTGTGCCTCTGCCCTTTGATTGTGTGGCAGGTTTGGCATGCCTTTCATTTTTGGAAGGATATGAAAATGGAATTTGTAGCCTCGGTTTATAATGTGCAGGATCCATTTGTCCTTTGTGACAATATGCCAATTCTTTGAGAATAGTGCCAGCTTTCCTCCTAAGGGGGCTGCCATTTGAGACCTGGTTGGCATGCAAAGGGGAAAACAAGTGGTTTTGCTTTCTGAAAGACTGCGAGTTGTCCTCACCACCTCTTTGTGTAGGAGCTTGCCATTGTCTGCCTCTGTATGAGCCTTGTGTTTGTCCTCTGCCCCTCGGGCGCCTGTATCTGCCTCTTTGGGGTCTATTTGTGGCAGTAAAGGACCAGTTTTTGGAAGGCCAATTTCTACTAAAACGTGGGGGTTGGACCTGCAGAAATTTTTTCACAGTTTGCATTGATTTAGCCTTTTCCTCCATTTTCCGTAATACTTCCTCAGCATTTGCCCTAAATAGTACATCCTTTTGAAGAAGGGCATCTAGTAATTTAGCTTTGACATGATCAGGCAAGGCTTGTTCCTTGAGCCAGGCATGCCTACGTATGACTGAGCCTGTAACCGCAGCTCTACATGAGGCCTCTAGAGCATCAAAACCACATTGTAAGGTATGTTTACCCACTTGTTCTGCACTATGCATCAAATCCTGCAACTTCTTCATGTCTGGTTGTTCAGGTTGTGACATTTTACTTTTCAATTGAGATAACAGAAACTGTTGGTATTTTAGCATATGAAAATGACAGTTTAAGGCCCTCATGGATAAGGTAGCCGAGGTATATACCTTTTTTCCCCACCTTTCTAAGGATCTGGAATCTCTCTCGGAAGGCAATGGGTTTTTGGTAATGGAGGCCTCAACTCCCTTGGGCCCCTGAGAGATGGTTTCTAGGTCAGCAGCATGGCTTTTGTATAGAAATTGGTGCGAGTCAGGAACCCTGTAGTATCTGTCAGGCTTAACTGGAGCTGGAGGAAGAGAATCCGGGTTAAGGCAGGCCTCCGAGTAAACATCATCTAGGATGTCCAGGACAGGAGGTATAGCCAGAGGCCTGTGCTGGGGGTAACAAAAGAAATTCCCTGAGCCTTTTCTTGGAATCTGAATAATCCTGGCCTTCCCAGTGGAAGTGTTCCCTTAAGGTATGCAGAGTTTCACCAAATGAGTAATCCTCAGGGGGGGATACAGAAGGAATAGATTCCTCTGCATCAGAGTCTTCAAAAGGGGAGTAAGACTGTTCCTGATAATCAGAGTGCTCTGAAATAATGGAGCCCTAATCAGAGGAGGGGGAATCTTCCTCCACTCTGGGTCTTTTGTCCGGAGGTGGCGGAGAACTTCTGATTAGAGTAATTAAATCCTCAGCCATTTTAAGCATCTGTTTCTTAGGCATGGGGCCTGGAGATGGGCCCTGTGCAGTTGGTCTCTTAGGGGGCATGGTAGCTTTAGACTTGGTGAAAGCCTTGATGGAGAAAGAAGAGGAAGGTCTGAAGATACCTTGAGTGGAGGTGGACCTGTCCACATTCTGTGTTTCAACGCCAAGCGTGGCTTCGGTATCTGTAGTTAGGGTGTGGGCCGAGGAGCCTGCGACCTCGGGTACAGGAGACACCGCCAAAGATGTGTCGTCGGTAATCAGGGGCTGCGTAGGCACCTCGCTGAGAACCGGACCACGTGTAGTCTGCTTAGGCGTGGTGTCGGTAGAGGCCGCGGACCTCGAGTGTCGGTCCTTGTCTTTGCATTTTTTAGACAAAACCAGAGTCGGAGTATCCGACGACATAGTATAGTTAAATGCTTTTCCAAAATAATGCTGGGAACTCCGACGCTTAATAGTGCGTTTGTTGAAGTAGCACAAAAGCGACAGACCGAGACGTCGTGGTCTGGGCCTAAACAAGGTACACAGAGGAAATGGAAATCCTTATGCGGTATTTGCTTCCCACAAGAAATACAATTATTAACTTTGTCTGACATCGGTCTGAGGCAAGAAAAAGTTTCCCCAACGGGGTACTTCGCTTTTAAGAAGACTTCGGTTCCAAATTTTTCGTAATCTCAGGAGCTGGCCGACCGGCACTTGCGAACTGCTTCTGCTTCGGGCACTGCGCAGCAAGAAAGACTGAAGAAAATGGCGTCGGCTAGTTCTTTTATACCCCTGTCGCACTGACGTCAGGGAAGAAGCGACGACAACTGACGCCGGACCTAGACTTTGGAATTCGGCCGACCGAGGACCCGCCTGACGGCAGGAGAACCCATCTGTTATGACTGCAGCTGTATGCACGATGAACATTTGGTAATGCATTAAGCCAGCCTTAAATCTGAGGTATCTTCTGCACTAATGTCTTATTGGGACATGCAGGTATGTCTCTTTTAGGTCTAATGTCAACAGCCAAGCATTTTTGCCCAGCATGGGCAGAAGCTGCTGCAAAGTCAGCATTTTGAATTTTGGAATGTCCAGGTATGTGTTCAAAATCGATAAATCCTGTATTGGCCGCCAGGCCTTGTCCTTTCTGGGTACCAAGAACAGTCTTGAGTAAAAACCTTGTCCTTTTTCCTGTTTTGGTACTGGCTGAATGGCCCCCATATCCATGAGGGAAGTAACCTGTTTCTGTGCCTCTGCCCAGTGATTTTTTGGCAAATCTGGCCAACCATTTGCCATTGGCAGAGTGTGGAAATGAAATTTGTATCCCAGTGATACTATGTTTAGTACCCACTTGTCCTGGGTTATTAACTGCCAATTTTGAGCAAAAAGTGCTAATTTTCCCCCTAAGGGTGTTGCCAAAAGATAAGCACTTGGTGTAGGCAGAGGGAAGTCATTGGGACTGTTTTCTGTAAGTTTGCGCTTTATCTCCTCCAGCTTTGGAGGTAGAAGCGCCCCACTGCTTTGACCTATATGAATCTTGCGCCTGGTATCTGGAACCCTTAGGGCGTCTGGATTTGCCCCTTTAAGCTCTGTCTGACACAAGAAAGGACCAATTTTTTGTAGGCCAGTGTCTAATAAATCTTGGTGGCTGCACTTGCAAGAAGTCTTCAACAGTTTGCATAGACTTAGCTTTATCTTCCATTTTCTTTAAAACCTCTTCTGCCTTAATACCAATTTAGCTTCAACATGATCAGCAAATTTTGTTCTTTTAGCCAGGCATGCCTCCTAATCACAGATCCAGTAACTGTGGCCCTGCAGGAGGCCTCTAAGGAATCAAAACCACATTGCAAAGTATGCTTTCCAACCTGTTCAGCTGCATGCAATAATTCCTGCAATTCTTTACTTTCTGCACATTCAGAAATCATCATATTCTGTTTCAGCAATCCCATAACATGTTGTTGATACTTAAGCATATGAAATTGACAGTTTAAGGCCCTGATTGCCAAGGTTGCAGATGTATAAACCTTTTTTCCCCATCTGTCCAGTACCCTTGAATCTGTCAGAGGGGGTCGGATTTTTTGCTGTTGAGGCCTTAACTCCCTTTGGACCCTGTGAAATAGTTTCAGGATCAGCAGCAGGGTTTCTAAATAAAAATGTATGAGAGTCAGGGACCCTGTAATATCTGTCAGGCTTACTGGGAGCCGGAGGTAAGGAGTCAGGGGTCAAGCTCGACTCAGAAAACACATCATCCACAATGTCAAAAACAGGGGGAATGGCTAAAGGCCTGTGCTGAGGGAGAAAGAGGAAATCCCCGAGCCTCTTTTTTCATTCTGAGAAATCTTGACTCTCCCAGTGAAAATGCTCCCTCAAAGTATGCAAGGTTTCTCCAAAAGAATAATACTCCAGAGGAGATGCAGATGGTATAGACTCCTCTGCATCAGAATCCTCATAGGGAGGTATAGATAATTACAAATACAAAAAGAGCAATTGTAGAAGAGCTCGACTCCTTGATAACTCACAATACAGTTTATTCCACAGAGACTCCTATTCATCCAAACACATTAGGTATAGATAATTCCTGATCAGAAGAAATAGAAACCTGATCTGAAGATTCATAATCAGTGTCTTGCCTAGACCTCTTACCTGGAGGAGGATGGGTACCCCTGATCAAGGTAATGAGGTCTTCAGCCATTTTGATCATCTGTTTTTTAGGCATGGAGGCCTGTGCACGCGGCTCATGCGTCAGTTTTTTAGATTCAGAAGTTGCTTTTGTGCCTGCTCAGCGGCCCTGGATCCATCCGAGGGAGATGCATCTGTCGGTCCAATACCTTGAGTATCTTGCGGCATGCCGGACTCCACATGGGCGTCGGTAGAAGCCTGCGACTCGAAGGTAGTGGGTATCAGGGACTGCAAAAGTGCCTCATTGAGTACCGGTGAACCGGCGACTGGCTTGGAAGAAGCTTCGTCGGTTTTGGATCTCAACTGCCTATCTCTGTCCTTTTCTTTGCGTTTTTTGTGTACTCCAGTAGTCGGATTGCTATCCGACGACATTTCTGGGCAATTAAATCGGTTTCCAAAATACTTCGAGGCAAAGATATACAGACGCTTAATAGTGTGTTGGTTAAATCTAGCACAAAACCGACAGCCAGGCACGTTGTGATCAGGGCCTAGGCAAGGAATACAGTATAAATGGAAATCCTTATTAGGTATTTGCTTCCCACAAGTAATACAATTATTAACTTTTTCTGACATTGGTAAGGAGCAAGAAAAAAGTTTCCCCAACAGGGTACATGGTTTTAGTTAAGACTTCGGTTCTGAAACTTAAACTCGAATATTTCAGTAGTCGGCCGACCGGCACTTGCGAAATGCTTCTGCTTCGGGCACCGCGCGGCAAGAAAGACTGAAGAAAATGGCGTCTGCTGCATGTTCTATACCTCTGACCACCTGACGTCATGGAAAAGGAGACGGCAACCAACGTAGGACCCAAGACTCTGGAATTCAGGCCGACTCGAGGGCAACCTGCCAGCAGATTACCCAAATGTAATGACTGCAACAGTGAAACACGAAGAACATCAAATTCAAGGAACTTTTGTGCTAGTAATTTAAGGCTAGTGTAGGTTTCCCAGTTGATGGTGGGATCACTGAAATCCCCTATAACCAGAGTGTTTGGTAATATTTGGATCGTCTCCAATTTGGTCAATTAGGCTTTGTGCACATCATGAACCGTGGAGTGGGATCTGTAACTGGCTATGTCTTGAACAGGGGTCTTACACACCATAACCTGAACTTGGAGCAACTCCATGGAGTTGCCCAGTCTAACTAGACGGGACGTGAATTTATCTCTAATATAGACAGAAACACCACCTCCGCTGGTTCTCACACATTCGTTTTGCAGTCTGAAGGTGTGGAAGGCATTGTAGCATTGCAAAGCTAGAGTACTCTCTGAGGCTTTGAGTCTGTGACTGCACAGAAATCTTCATCTTCTAGTGACAGAAGTGCTTCCAGGGTGTGCAGTTTTTGGTTTAAAGCTCCTAGCGTTTAACAGCATGACCCTTACTTTAATATGATTGGCAAATTTCACGTCGGAAAGTTTGTTTTTGAAACCTTGCCTAAAAAAGGCACTATGGAGGAGGCAAGAGCCTTTGCCAGCAGCCAAAAGCCTAAAGGTGCCAGGTACAAACAGTCTCTGGAAAAGCAGCGAGGTTTGTCGATCATGGCTTCCCAGGCTGACAAGAACTGGATCCCCTTTGAATGACACCAAAAACTAAGCCAATTATTGAAAATCAATCATTTTTTGTTTATACTGTGGCATCATGCTAGGTGAGGGTAGTATGCTATTCAAGGCTAGGGACACACCTCCCTGGAACACATACACAAAGAACTCAATCATGTCTCTCTTCATACAGTCTAGTCCACTGAGGTACCTCTCATGTCATTCACCCCAACATGAATTACGACAAAGTCATAATGGTACTTTCTGCTGAGAGACTCGAGTGCAAGAATGATCTGACTAACTCTGGCACCGGACAGGCAGCTGAACCAGACTTTCTCCTTGTCCATCCTGGTGAGTAGCACATCTGTTAGAAAAATATGTACTTAGACATATATAAACTGTTAGAAAAATATGTGCTTAGATATATATAAACTGTTAGAAAAATATGTGCTTAGACATATATAAACTATTAGAAGAATATGTACTCAAACATATGTGTAGTGCAAAGGTTGAAAACAGTATAATATGTAATGCATTTAATTCTATTTTACTAGAATGGTAGTAGAAATGAACTTGCATATTATTGCTTGAAGCTTAGCTGTAGTGTGGTTAAAACTTTGACCCTGACAGTAGCTAGCTCGGCTGGCTTATGTCTTTCAGTAAATATTATCTGCAAAGTTAGAAAGTAATGAATCTGTCTGTATGTGTATCTTTTCCTGCTTCCACCGAGGAGGATGGCCTTGTGAGCACTACCGGAAATAATGTCCAGCTGGTGGACAGAGACAAAGAAATGTATTAAGAAGACATTCATCCATTGTATTCGAACTAATCCAAGAACCTTGAATTAGTTACATCCTCGGAAAGACATTGTGACTGACCAGGTGCCTTGCAAGGCTGCAATATTCTCATGGGAAAAACTTTTTGAAAAAGCATTACATCAGCGTTTTCTTATGAACTGTAGTGATGTAAAGGCCCTGTCACTGACCACGTCAGTGAGGTGGGCAAATGCTGATTGTAAACAGTATATAATTGAGGGTATTTCCCGAATAAAGTTAGTCAAAACTCTGTACATGTTTATGTATGGTTTTTTGCCTCCTAATGATCATTAGTAGAATGCATAATTGTTAGAACTTGAGCATCCTGTGTTACTGTCTGTCATTTTGAAAAACCTAATGATTTTTTTTGCAGTCTGATTTAACAATTTATTTAACATTTTGGTCCTTCGAGCCGGAAATTCCCTTGGTAAGCTGCAGGTCAGAGTACATAGGTGGTACTGAAAACTGCGCAGAAGAAGGAAAGACCTCCGACTGAATTGTTGTATGCAAAGAGGCTGTCCACTTTCTGATCTGTGGCCGAAAAGCGGAAAACTGGATCCTAAAAAGTACAGCGGTAAGCGGGAGGCTCAGGTAAGGAGAATTTCCCTCTTTGTCTTTGTTTTAGATCAGGGACCAGGTTACACTGTGCTATTGCTAAGGTTTGTGATAGCAGGGAGAGAGATAGTCGAAGTATTGTATGTTGAGTCATAGATCAGGGAATAACAAAGCAAAGTAAACAGTCATTCTAGACACTACTGTGGATACGGGGAAATAAGATACCACGTGGTACAAGAGAAGGGTTACGTAACAGTCTTTTTAAGACATGGGAAATGAGTGCACTAAGGGGTCGCGAGATCCGCCCCTAACAGACGACGCAAAGTATATGCAATTGCAAAGAGCAGATAATGTGAGATATTTTGCAAAATGGGTCAACAAGTATGAATTTGACAGTAAATTAGATAAAATATCACTAGTGAAACTTTTGAAGCAGTTAAAATCTGACGCAGAAGGTCAGGCAAAAAAACGACAGTTGGGTGTTCCTCAAGCACATAGGTGGATTGAGGAAGCGAACCGGAGGGAGCAGAAAATTAAGAATGCGAAAGCATTATTTTTAGACAAAGAGAATATTAATACAGTAGTAGCAACGGCCCCTCCCCCCCCCACCTCCTCCGATACCTTATTCAGAATATGAAGCGGGAGGGCGGGCTGGACCCCCCCCCCACGCTATCCTGAGACAACAGGGGTATTAAAACAACCACTTGTAAGAGAACCTGTTGAAACTAGATCCCGAACACGTAAAACACTTAGAGATGTTCAACTAAGCAGAGATTCATTAGATGAGAGTGAGGAAATCTGTCCATTAATTGAAGTACCAAACCCACAGGCAGGACAGGAGGGCCAGGACTCAACTCTCTTAGTATATAGACCATGGACACCGGAGGACATCCGGAAAGCTACAGAGAATTCCCATCCAAAAATTAACTTTGAAAAGTTTGTACAAGATTTACAGGGTATGAGATTGAGTTACCACTTAAATGGGGAAGAGGTAGAGAAAGTAGTTAGACAAATTATAGGTCCGGACTGGCACATGGTTTGCGGCGCCTGGAATGCTCGTGACGCGCAACTTAGGCCACTCCTACATAGTGACGCAGAGCTAGATACTAGGTTGAAGGGTCTTACAGACCGACACTGAAAAATGGAAACCTAGAGCAGATTGGACTTGTACTAACCAATGCATACAACAAGATAATGAAACAGTAGACGCATACTATGGTAGATTATTAGAATGTTTCAATAACCATAGTGGTATGGCTATTCCTGAAAATCAGAAAAACGATAGCTCGTATGAACAACAATTGAAAAATGCATTTTTAAAAGGTTGCATTGCCCCTATCAGTAGCTTCATCACGAAGCATATGATAGATCATTGAACGAGTAGGCTTCAAGCCTTACTAAAGTATGCTAGGCATGCTGAAAGACACTTTAACAGTAAAAAGAAAAAGAAAACGCAGGTCTTCACAGCTGAAGATGGGGCAGAAGTCTTTGTAGTACAATCAGGCAAAAAGGGTAAGCGAAATACTCAGGGCAACAAACGCTCTGACAGGGACCCAGAGTTCTATGAGGACAGGAAAAAAAAGAGGTGAGTGCTTTAACTGCGGAAGGAAAGGACATTTAGCAAGGGATTGCAGGAGCAAAGCACCTGCAGAAAAAAAGGATAAAAATGATGAGGATTGACTAGATGACAGTCATACTGCTCAGCAGTCATCAGGAGAGACCAATGAGCAGGGAGATAATGTAAACATAATAGAAGAGACAGATGACATACAAACGGATGTAGAAGCTGGGGAAAGTGAAGTTTTGGATTTGGCCTTGTTGAGCTTGGAGCTCTATTTAGCCGACACAAAACCGGAAGTTACACTTCTGGTGGAGGGGAGAGAAATCAAATTCTTGTGTGATTCAAGGGCATCACGAACTTTGATACACCCTTCAAAGTTACCAGAGCACTCTGAATCACCTGACTATATATTGGTGAAAGCAGCAAACGGACAGCTGTACAGGGAACCACTTTCCCATGATATAGCAATAACTGACCCTGTCTCGGGTATAACCCAGAGAAGTAAAATAGTACTTTCTGCAAAATGTCCAATGAATTTATTGGGAAGAGATCTTATGCAGCTTTTTGGCATAGCAGTAGTTCCTACCATGAAGGGTATGGAGGCACAGAGACAAATGGATGCTTTTGTAGTACGATCGGAGAGTGAAGCCTATTATTGGTACAGCCAGGACCTGGTTACGACCGGTCCAGGGGCAGTGACCAAGGAACTGATAAACGTAGCCATCAGTAAGGTGCCCTCCCTCGACTTTGATCAGCAACATTTGTTACATTGTACTCTATACTATTGTAGCACACCAGGGCCTGATAAGGAATATGAACAGAAATTGTTCAGAAATCCTGCAAATAGATTAATATTACGGACTTTGTATTGGGATACTGAGGGTAATAGTGTGGTAAGTTGTTCATTACCTCAGGAATTCATGGAATTGTACAAGTCCAACAAACTACCGCATGTCAGTCTAACCAAAAGCAGGAATGTTAGGTGGGTAGATTTGGGTGACAAAGTGACAGGATGGGAGAAACAAACCGACTCAGAATTGTCAGAACAAGGAGTACAGAAACAGAAACTAAATTGGTTAACGCAAGCACGCCCAGCTGTACACTTACAACAGAGTGAGGACAGCTGATTGGCGTTCTTGATAGAAGAAGAAAAAGCTTTGAGTGACGTACCAAGCATTCTTTGGTCGACAGGGAAATCAGATGTAGGGCTTATTCGAACAGCAGGTCCAGTAACTATTACACCAAAATCGGCATTTAGACCACAAAAAAGACAATATCCTTTGAGGAAGGATGCAGAGCAGGGAATCAAACCTATAATAATGGCATTACTTAAGGAAGGGATACTGGTAGAATCTTTGGATTCACCATGTAATACTCCTCTGTTTCCTGTTAAAAAAGCAAACGGGGAATGGCGGATGGTACAAGATTTACAGGCCGTGAATGATGCGGTAATTCCGAGGGCACCTACGGTGCCAGACCCACATACTTTGTTAAATGACTTGAAGCCACAACAGAAGTATTTCACTGTGGTAGACATCAGCAATGCTTTCTTTTCAATACCTATACACCCCGATAGTCAGTATTGGTTTGTGTTTACATTTCAGGGTAAAAGGTATACATATACTCGACTACCACAGGGATATAGTGAAAGTCCAACAATATTCGCACAAGAGATGGCTAGCAACCTGGCGGGATTTACTCCACCAGGGGGCAGTCAAGTATTACTTTATGTAGATGACATCTTGCTTGCAGCCCCTACCCAGCAGCAATGTAGGGAAGACACAATAGCATTATTGAAGTTTTTGGCAGAACAAGGGCACAAAGTAAACAAGCACAAATTGCAACTTTGGAAGAAGCAGGTTAAGTACCTGGGATATGTGATATCCAAGGAAGGTAGAACATTAGATGAGGATAGGAAAACAGCAATCTTACAAGCACCTAAACCAACTACCAAAAAGGAAATGATGTCCTTCTTGGGAACGACTAATTTTTGTCGAAGTTGGATACCAAATTATGCTTTGGAAACAGCTCCATTGGCTGATTTAATATTTAAAACACCAATGGCAGCACAAGAAATACTACATTGGACATCGGAAGCAGAGACAGCTTTTTGCAGACTAAAACAATTGATAGTTTCATCATTAGTTTTAGGACTTCCGAATTACCATAAGAGATTTTTTCAGACCGTGGATTGTAGGCAGGGATATATGACGTCAGTACTGACGCAACAACATGGCAGTAAGCAACGCCCCATAGCTTACTATTCATCGCAGTTAGATCCAGTGGCACGGTCATTGCCACATTGTGTACAAGCAGTTGTCGCAGCAGCTATGGCAGTGCAGGCTTCGGCCTCAGTGGTGTTGTTTCACCCTCTCACTTTGAGAGTGCCTCATGCAGTTGCGATAATTTTACTGCAAGAAAAAATAGCATTTTTATCCCCTGCTAGACATCTTTCTTGTATGACCATATTACTGAGTCAACCTCATATGATAATTGAACGATGCACAACATTAAATCCATCAACATTACTTCCGATTCCTGTGGATGGCACACCACACAGTTGCCTACAGGAAATGGAACAAATAACTTTACCTAGACAAGATCTCACTGATGTGCCTTTAGCTGATGCAGAGGTGACATTTTATGTAGACGGATCATGTAGAAAGGGTCCTACAGGAAAGAATCTAGTGGGTTATGCAGTAGTAACAGATGTTGAAATTGTAGAAGCGCAACCCCTGCAGCATAACCTGTCTGCTCAAGCAGCAGAATTGATAGCTTTAACACGTGCCTGTACTTTAGCAAAAGACAGATGTGTAAACATATATACTGATAGTCAGTATGCTTTCTCTACAGTGCATGTTTTCGCACAACAGTGGAAAAACAGGGGAATGATAACATCCACTGGCAAACCGATTAACCATGCGCAATTGATTTTGAACCTGTTAGATTCCATTCAGTTACCTACTAAAATAGCTATTTGTAAATGTGCAGCCCATACTAAACAACAGGATAAGATTTCAAAAGGTAATGCTCGGGCTGATGCAGCTGCAAAGCAAGCTGCCTCAGACCCAGAGACTTTGTTTTCAAATGAAGAATTACAACCTTCTGAGACTTTAGATCTAGAAATGTTGAAAACAATGCAGACATTAACTACAAAAGCAGAGAAGCAGAAGTGGGTAAAACGAGGAGCAATTCTTGAAGAAGGACTGTACATCTCCAAAGAGAAGAAGCCAATATTACCATCTAATTTATTTAGATATGCGGCTTTGTTGAGCCATGGGCAGAGCCGTGTCTCAACAGGGGGGATGGTACAGTTAGTTAACAGAACATTCCAAACATATGGATTCACGAACTATACACAAAAATTTTGTGCAGCATGTCATATTTGTAGTAAACATCATGCACAGGGAGCATTTAAACCGAAGCGAGGAGTTTCCTACACCACCATATCCGTTCCATACTATTTGTATGGATTTTATAGAACTGAATAAATGTGAAGGAAAGAAATACTGTTTAGTGATCATAGATATGTTTTCAAAATGGGTAGAAGCTTTTCCGACTAGGAATCCGGATGCAGCAACAGTGGCAAAAGCCTTAGTAAAAGAAATTATTCCTAGATTTGGCATACCGGAGAGAATTTATAGTGATAATGGAACACATTTTGTTAACCAGACAATTCAGCAACTTGGGAGATTCTTTGGGATTTCTTTGAAGAACCATTGTGCTTATCACCCCCAGTCAGCAGGACTGGTGGAGAGGTACAATGGGATTTTGAAAAATAAGTTAAGGAAATTGATGAGCGAGACTCAGAAGAATTGGATTTGCTGTCTACCTTTAGCACTGCTGAGCATGAGAACTGTTCCAAATGTAAAGGGTTTGACCCCCTTTGAGTTAGTATTCGGAAGAGCATAGTATGTGCCACAGTGGAAAGCCCTCATGCCTGCAGAGCTGGAGGCCGATAGCTCATTAGCTAGTTATATGAAAAGATTGTTAACCAATAAGACTGTTTTGCAGTTGAACTCTTTTTCAGACAAAGAAGAAACAAAGCCGGAAGCCGTGCTGACCCCGGGGTCCTGGATTTGGCTGAAGGTTATTAAGAAGAAAAGTTGGACAAGTCCGAAGTGGGAAGGTCCGTACCAGGTACTGTTGGCAACTCCTACTGCAGTGAAAGTTGCTGAGAGATCATCCTGGGTTCATCTGACGCACTGTAAACCGCTCAAGGAATTTAAGTTAGATAAACATTTTGTAACGGATATACCACAGAAACAGAATGGCCAGGGGCAGAGTGTATAGAAATGCAAAACAACCCCAAAGACATTGGTTCACTGGCCTACTGATCATACACCTATTAACCATGTTTGTGGTGACCTTTTTGTTGTTGTGGTTTTTCTTGCATATAACTACAGAAGTGAAACTGATGAAACGTGATGAACTGGCCATAGATTGGCATCCAAACTTTAACACATACCTAGCCATGAAATGTGTATATGTAGAGACTATGAACGTTTCAAACTGCTGGGTTTGTACTGCTATACCTACAGCATATGGAGGACTTTTGATGTCTGCTGTCCCTCTGGGGATAAATGAGACTTGGGAGAATCTATTATTCGACACAGGTACTGTGAGATCACAGGACAAAGTGGCATTATATTTACCCGTTACACAAAGAGGAATTGTTTGTTTTATTAAAAATGATACACTCCAAGTTGGTTGGAGTAATTGTAACATAACTGTGTCTTACAAATGTTATATAAAAGCTAGAGACCAGAGTACTAGTTGTAGCAATTACGATTACGTATTTTAAGCTTGATGAAAACAACGTTAAGAGATGTGCAGAAAAATCCTGAAATGTATAAACAGTTATCTGTTATAGACAAAAAAATGTTTCTTTCAGAATTAACCCGCATCAGTACTAAAGTAGAAAATTGTTATTTTGTTTGTGGGAAAAAAGCCTATAAATGGTTACCTGAGAATTGGTCCGGCAGTTGTTTTTTGGGTTATCTGGTTCCAGCCATAAGACATACTGCAGAATTGCCTCTGGGTAAGATACGCAATGTAAGAGATGTAGTTCAACAAACTGGGAACACGGTCAAGAAACCTGCTAATCCAGTGGGTAAGATTGAAGCAAGCTGGAAAGACCAGTCGACTGTGAAGGATAAAGAAAAATTGACTCATATGGACTTGAGTGACAGTGTCATATCCTGGGCTGGAATATTCCCAGCCTATGGAGCAGTCAAATCGATTTGGGAACTGAGGAAATTGTCAAAACTTCTCGAAGTGATGAGTAATGCGACTTTTTCCGCTCTCGAACTTGTAACTGATGAACTGAATGCAATGAGAACTGTTGTACTACAAAACCGAATGGCTCTTGACTTCACCCTAGCGGCGAGAGGTGGTACGTGCGCGCTTATCAAAGAAGAATGCTGTGCATACATTCCAGACAACAGACATGAAATAAACGATCACCTGGAGGTAATACAGCAGGTATCAGCAATGGCGGAACCAGGCCCAAACCCACTGACGAACTTTTTCCAGAATCTATTTGGGGGGTGGGGCTCAATCCTAATGAATATTTTGATTGCTATTTGCGTGGTTTTGCTCATAATTGGAGCATGTGTCTGCTGCGGGATACCCTGTATGAAAAGATTAGTTAGAGATTTTGTTGACATATCAGTAACTGAGACTATGTACCAGGACATGGAATTAAATCTGTCGATACCAAGTGAAAGTCTATCTGAAATATAAAACAAATGACTTGCTTAGCTGAAAGTCCTTAAAGGGAAAAGGCTAAGAAATGAAATGATATTGTTTATGTTTCTAATAGAATGAAATGCATTAACAGGAGGGAGAATGTTAGAAAAATATGTACTTAGACATATATAAACTGTTAGAAAAATATGTGCTTAGACATATATAAACTATTAGAAGAATATGTACTCAAACATATGTGTAGTGCAAAGGTTGAAAACAGTATAATATGTAATGCATTTAATTCTATTTTACTAGAATGGTAGTAGAAATGAACTTGCATATTATTGCTTGAAGCTTAGCTGTAGTGTGGTTAAAACTTTGACCCTGACAGTAGCTAGCTCGGCTGGCTTATGTCTTTCAGTAAATATTATCTGCAAAGTTAGAAAGTAATGAATCTGTCTGTATGTGTATCTTTTCCTGCTTCCACCGAGGAGGATGGCCTTGTGAGCACTACCGGAGATAATGTCCAGCTGGTGGACAGAGAGACAAAGAAATGTATTAAGAAGACATTCATCCATTGTATTCGAACTAATCCAAGAACCTTGAATTAGTTACATCCTCGGAAAGACATTGTGACTGACCAGGTGCCTTGCAAGGCTGCAATATTCTCATGGGAAAAACTTTTTGAAAAAAAGCATTACATCAGCGTTTTCTTATGAACTGTAGTGATGTAAAGGCCCTGTCACTGACCACGTCAGTGAGGTGGGCAAATGCTGATTGTAAACAGTATATAATTGAGGGTATTTCCCGAATAAAGTTAGTCAAAACTCTGTACATGTTTATGTATGTTTTTTTGCCTCCTAATGATCATTAGTAGAATGCATAATTGTTAGAACTTGAGCATCCTGTGTTACTGTCTGTCATTTTGAAAAACCTAATGATTTTTTTTGCAGTCTGATTTAACAATTTATTTAACAACATCCATTTGTCTCACTACTGAGTCTCCACTGACAAGAAGGTTTGTTTTTTTTGAGTGCTATGCCTTACGAGCTTGGTAGGCAAGACACTGTTACTGTGTGTCACGGCTGTTGTGGGAAGTGTGTTAACTTAAGGAGTCTTGTGTTTTGGAGGTCTCTGGTGTTGCAGTAAGTTTAGAGAGAACCACAGCATATGCTGATTTTTGTATTTGATGCATACTGTGTGTATCAGTAGTGGTACTGTGTGCATGAGCAGTGGTGGGTGGTTTGACAACCTCTTCAATGTTACTGTTTTCAAGTGCAAGAGAGCATAGATTCAAGATCCTTGGTGTAGCTACATCTCTCGTACTCTGTACTAGAGTGAGTTATTAGGAAGGCTTGTCTGTGTACGTGAGGCAATTGCTACACTGTCTCAAGAGACCCAAGTCAACAAGGTTGGCAGAAGAAACAAGTGTACAACAACTGTCCACAATGCTAGGTTGAAGACTTCTCACAAAGAAGGGCTTTTCAGGATCAATCAAGGAGGAGCTTAGTGGACGGACATTTCTGTCGGGGGTAACAGGTTAGAGCTCACTAGCAGTTATTTTTTTGACTGGGAAAGTACTAAGGATGAGGACTACACACTAATGTGCTACAGCTGTATCCAAGGGAAAAATTGTTGAATTTATCTTTCTGGCTATGGCGCACACTTGCACGGCAGTGTGCTGAGCTGCACAACGTGCAAACAAGCAGAAACCTGCTCAAACAGAGGGCTTAAATACCAGAATCTAAAGTCTTGAAAAAAAAATTTAAAAAGGTTCAAAAGGACCAGTGAGGATGCTTACTCCAAGATCTAGACCAACCACCCCTCACCAGACAGTTTCCAATGAGCACACACCACTCACTAGAGTGCAGAATAACCCCTTCCTATCAAAGATAGCCTGGAAAACGTGCTCAGGACGAACACCTGCTACAAACAGACCCAGATGCAGCAAACCTGTATCTGGACTATGCTACAGCTACTAGCTACCCTAGTTTCGACGAGAAACACGAGAGAATGTATAACACAGCAGAAAAATAGCAAGGCACTTAAACGTTTAAAACGGCAAAAAAACAGCAAGGAGACTAAAGAATGTTTTAAACAGCTAACAAATCAGTTATTTTAACGCTGCTTGGCAGGAAAACCAGAACAAGCAGAATAGATTGCTTTGCAACAGTGAAAACAGCAATTTGAGGATTTTGATGTGAAAGTTTAGAAAAGAAACGTCTAAGACAAATCTCCCATTTCCTTCATTGCCACCACAAAAATTTTTTAACCAAAACCATTTCTCAATTTGAATGTGAGGAACAGGTTTTATACCCCATGAAACAGCATCTGATGTACGACAGGAGAGAGATTTGAGAGGATAGACTGAGGAATCTCTTGAAAAGGAGAATGGAATTCCTATTGCCAGTTGTAGCCTTTTTAAAAGATTTCTAAAACCCAAGTGACTGAGGTTATCTGTTACCTCAGAGGGAAAGGAAGGCCTAGACCTTGAGAAAGGTTTACTAGAATGCTAGGGTTGGGAAGGAAGAAAACAAAAAAACAATGAAGCATTTAGTCGGTCTGCTTTTTTAGACTGTCCTTTGTACTGGGAGGATCCTCCCTTTTTACTGAATCACAGTGCCCTTGCTTTCTGAAATTTTTTGTTTGCCTGTGCCTTGCTGGGATTGTTTATTCTGTTTCGTATAAAAGGAACTTCAACTAGCAAGAAAGTTTCTATTGTATTTTGGCACGGAGAGTTGAAAAATCTGGGTAACTCCCTGAATTAACTTTTCCTCTCATCAAACCTTTAATATAACTCAGCAGAGAAAGAACATGTGTCTTTATACAGGGAGGCACCCAGGAGCTCAGAATACTGTAGTAACTCAGCCTACTGTAGTAAATTCCGGAAACATAACCAGGCAAATCTTTAATTTCATAGGTACTTGTTAAGATAATGATCTTTGGAAACCTAGCCATATATTCTCATCATTGACACAGTGGCAGCAGCCTATCACCAGTGTCATAAGAACATTTCAGAGAAAGTGTTTGATTACCCAAGAAACTGGAAGATATTAAATAATTCAAAATGTCAATTTCTTAAGAAGGGATGTCTGCAATTAATTTCTTCACACTGTCAACAAAAGCCAGTACGAACTTTGACATGTCAGCCTGACAATTCATTACTCTGAATATCAAATTAAAAGTATGAACTTCTTTCTCCAACCTATTAAAAGGGCTTTTCCATCTTTGTCAGAAGGAATAGGGTTAACCGCCAAAGGATGTTTGGCAGAATATGGTTTTGACAGAGAAGTCACTGCAATGTCTTGTCTAGGGTTTAAAAGAAATGTTTGGGTCTGGGGAAAGAATAGTTGTGTAAAATCTTACCATAACCATAGATGTCCTTCTCTTCCATGTTGCAGTATTCATACTGTGGAGAAACTTGCACTGCCTCCATTCGAACCAGTCACCGGTCACCAGAACGTCACCTCCTATACAAAAGCTTTCAGCCTGGTTGCTGCAGGTGCATGGGACGTCACACGTAGGGTCATAAACCAGCGGCCACAAATGTGATGTCTGCACACACAAACCTCAAAGTACAGTTGTGTACATTTACTATAAATGTAGATGTAAGTGTATTCACTGTTGCAGTCATCACACTTGGGTTATCTGCTTACAGGTAGCCCTCAGTCGGCCTGAACACCAGAGTCTTGGGATTTCTGCGCCGGATGCTGTCGCCTCTTCCATGACGTCAGGTCATCAAGAGCGTAAAACATGCAGCCGACACCATTACATAATTTTTTCTTGCCCCAGATGTCAGGAGCCCCCAAAATAGGAAGCTATTACATGGTGTGCAACACCTCCAGTAAAAAGTAAATACTCCTGTCATAAAAGATGGCCATAAAGAGGATAGGCAGAAAGAATAAAGAAATCCAGGGGACTGGAGGGAGGGAAACCAGGACTGCAATAGTGAATACACTCAAACATTTACATTTATGGTAAGTGTATACAACTGTACTATGTTCTTCGTATTTCACTGTTGCAGTCATCACACTTGGGTTGATTCCCAAAGCTGAGGAAGGGTGGAGGCAGTCAAAAAGTGTTGGGGCTGGCTAGCAGGCCTTGTAAGACTGCTGTAGCAAATCCAGCTCTTGATTTAGAAAAAAACATCTAAGTGGTAATGCTTGGTGAAGGTGTGTACAGAACTCCAGGTTGCAGCTTCCAGGATGTCCCTGGTGGGACTCTCCTGAGAAATGCTGTAGAGGTTGAAGCAGCTCTAGTGGAATGAGTTCTGACCCCCAAAGGGGTAGGTTTTCCATGGTGCTTGTAACAGAAATGGATGCAGAGTGCTATCCATTTGGAAATGGTTTGCTTCGAAATGGCCTTGCCCTCTGCCACTGCAGCAAAGCTGACTAGCAGCTAGTCAGATTTCCTGAAAGGCTTAGTCCTATCAAGGTAGAACCTGAACTGTGTGTCCACGTCCAAAAAGTGCAGGATCCTTTCCCCTTTATTCTGAGGATTAGGGAAAAAGGTTGGCAAATGGATGGATTGATTTAAAGCCACATTGGATACCACCCTTGGGCATGAAGGATGGGTTAGTCCTGAGGGAAAACCCTGTCAGCATGGAAAATAACAAAGGGCTCCACCGCCATTAGTGCCTGCAACTCAGACACTCTTCTTGCTGATAATAGCTAGAAGTAAGGCTGTTTTCCAAGAGAGGAATTTTAACTCTGCTGAAGGCGCAGGCTCAAAAGGGGGAAGTGTGAGCTTCTCCAGTACAAAGTTAAGGTCCCAGGCCGGGGTGGGAACTCTCCTAGGGAGCCTTAAATTGTTAGCGCCTCTCAGGAACTGTTTGATAAGAGGGTGAGAAAAGAGAGGTGGCTCAGTATTATAATGAGCTGAGATGGCAGGGTATGAATCGTAATGGATGAGAAGGATAGGCCTCTGTGGAGCAGCTCTGTTAGGTAATCAAGGATATGAGGTAAGGTGGGCACAGCTGTGTCCTTTCCTAGAGACCGACTCCAAGGAACAATATCTTTTCCACTTTTCAGCATAGGATTTCCTAGTACTAGGCCTTCTGGCCTCAAGGATGACGTCCAGCACCTGTTTGCTGAGGGATGCTGGTGGTGTATTCAAGGGATAAGCCAGGCTGCAAGGCTTAGGGTTTGCATCTGTGGATGCAAAATCTGTCCCTCCTGCTGAGACAGCAGGGAAGGTGTCGGATGTAGGTGCCAGGTTGGCACTGCTGTCAGACAGCATAGGAGTGGGTACCAGTGCTGGCGTGGCCAGTCTGGTGCAATAAGGATTGCCCTTGGCCTATCCTATTTGATCTTGAGTAGTACTTTTGAGAGGAGGGGCATAGGAGGGAAGGCATAAATTGAAAGGTTTCCCATGTAAAGGATAGAGTTTGTCCACCTTCCAGACTCTGCTGTGAGGGTTCCTGTTGCAAAATTTGCTCAACTGGTGGTTTTGGGGGGAAACAAAAATGTCCACCTCCGGTGTTCCCCACCTCTGGGTTAGAAGTTTGAATGAGTTGGGTTCCAGGTTCCACTCGTGAGGGTCCAGTAGATTTCTGCTTAAGTCGTCTGCCAATGAATTTTGCTTGCCTGGCAGGAATTGAGCTTGTAGGTGCACTTGGTTGCTCAAGGCTGTGTTCCACAGAGCCATGGCTAAACAGCATAGTGGGTAAGTATGAGTTCTGTCCTGCCTGTTTATGTACCACATAACTGTGGTGTTATCTGTCTTTATCAGGAGCTGTCCTGGAAGGATAAGGTATTTGAAGGCTGTCGGAGCCTTCTGTACGGCTAGCATCTCCTTTTGATTGATATGCAGGGGAATTTGTTCTGGGCTCCATTTGCCTTGAATGCATTTGCCTGCCATGTGAGCCCTCCATGCACAGTCTGACAAGTCTGTTGTCAGGGTTTGGGCAGCAAGGGGTTGAGTGAAAGTAAGTCCCTTGTTGTGGTTGCATGCTTCTGCCCACCAAAGGAACTCTGCCCTTAGACAAGGTATGATCGGAATCGCTGTTCCAGGTCCTGAGAATGTTGACACCAGAGACCTTTTAAGTACCACTGAAGTTTCCTCATATGCAACCTTGCATATGGAATTAGCAAAATGTGTGAGGCCATGAACCCTAGGGGTTGTAGTATTTTCCTTGCAGATAGCTGGGTTATGGTGGCCATTAGTTTGAAATAGTTTGTCAAATGGACCTGCTTTTCTGGAGTGAGGAATGCCATCCGAGTTGTGTTCAAGCTTGCTCCCAGGAATACAATTTGTTGGCTGGGCACCACAGTTGCGATTTTTTTTCGTTGATGGTGTAGCCCAGTGAAGTTAGAAGTCTTTTTACAAATGCCAGGTGCTGAAGTAGCAATTCCTGACTGTCTGCCTGAATCAGGCAATCGTCCAAGTACGGGTAGATTTGAATATTTCCCTGCCTGCAGTATGCAATTGCTGGAGCCAAGCATTTTGTGAATACTCTGGGCGCAGTAGATAAGCCAAAGGGAAGTGCAGAGAACTGACGGTGCATAGAGCCTGCACTGAAACATAGATATTTCCTGCAAGACTCCCTTATGGGAATGTGCAGATAAAGCTTCTTTAACTAAGCAATCATCCTTGACTAGCACAGGAAGAAGCTGTTGCACTGTAAGCATTTTGAATTTTGGGACCACCAGAAAGGTGTTGTGAATTGATAGATCCAGGATAAGGTGCCAAGAGCTCTTCTGGGCACCAAGAACAGTCTGGGGTAGAAACCCTGTCCCCTTTGTTCTACTGGAAAAGGCTGATTAGCCCTGATATGGAGAAGGGGAAAGTACTTGCTTTTGAGCCTCTGCCCACTCGTTTGGAGGAAGGTCAGGAAGTAGAATCTGTATCCCTGAGATACAATGCTTATAACCAATTGGTCCTGTGCAATAGACAGTTTTTTGCAACGAAGGGCAAGTTTTCCTCCTAAGCTCGCAAGTACTTGAGCATGGCTGGGAAGGATAATTGGAAAGTCATTGTGAACTTTTTCCATAAGGGGGTGGCTTAGCACTAGCTGGTTTAGAGGTGGAAACACTCCATTGTTTAGGTCTCTGCATACCCTGAGACTGTAGTCTTGGTGGTCTGTTTCCCCTGGGTTTGGACTGAGAAGGCCTGAGAGGGACTGGAAAGGACCAGTTTTTGAAGGCCAATGCCTACTGAATCTAGGTGGCTGCACCTGTAAGAAATTTTTGACGGTTTGCATAGATTTAGCTTTTTCTTCCATCTTTTTAAGAACTTCCTCTGCTTTTGTGCCAAACACACACTCCTGATTTAATGGAGCATCTAGTAATTTTGCTTTGACATGGTCAGGCAATACTCATTTCTTTAGCAAAGCATGCTTTCTCAGTACAGACCCAGTGACAGCAGTCCTGCAAGATGCTTCTAAGGCATCAAACCCACACTGCAAAGTATGTTTACTAACTTGGTTTGCAGAATGCATTAACTCTTGTATATCTTTATTTTCTGCACAATCTGGAAGGAACACCATTTTTTGTTTAATTAGTTCCATAATATGTTGCTGGTACTTCAACATGTGAAACTGGCAATTCAAAGCCCTGATGGCAAGAGTTGCAGAGGTATATACCTTCTTACCCCATCTGTCTAAAGCTCTAGAAGCTGTCTGAAGGGGGTAGGGATTTTGGCTGTAGTAGCCTTAATGCCTTTAGGTCCCTGGGAAATGGTCTCTGGATCCACAGTAGGATTCTTAAAGAGAAATTTGTGACAGTCAGGTACTCTGTAGTACCGGTCAGGTTTTCTAGGAGCTGGTGGTAAAGGTATCAGGAGTAAGACTGGACTCCAAGAAGACATCTACAATATCCAGGACAGGGGGTATAGCTAGAGGCCTGTGCGGAGGCAAACCTAAAAATTCCCAGAGTCTCTTTCTGGACAGAGGATAGTTCTGGCATTCCCAGCAGAAATGCTCTCTTAAGGTATGCAAGGTTTCACCAAAAGAAAAATCTTCTGGAGAGGAGGCAGAGGGAATGGATTCCTCTGCATCTCAATCCTCATAGGTAGATAAGGGTATGTCCTGGTAATTAGTAGACTCTTGGTCTGTAGAATCAGAAGGAAATTCAATTATTTGTCTTTTAGCAGGGGAAGGTTGGCTTCCCCTAATTAGAGTAATAAGGTCTTCAGCCATTCTAATCATTTTTGTGGCATGGGAACTTGAGTATGCACTTTGGACGTCGGTTTTCTAGGCATAGTGCAAACTCTGGGCCTGAGAAACTCTGTAGTTTTAGTTGAAAATTAAGTTGTCGGTTTAATAAAAATATCGGCAGGTTGGAATACACCCTCAGAAGCCGGTGCCTGCACAATGGCTCCGGACCCATCCAAGGTAGAGACATTCACAGGATCCATAGTCGAAGAAGCATCTTGCGGTGTACTGGACTCCGAATGGGTCTCAGCAGAGGCCTGTGAATTTGTAGAAGCGGGCATCAGGGGCTGCAAAAGCACCTCACTGAGTACCAGCAGACTGGCAACTAGCTTAACGGAAGTGTCGTCGGCAGTTTTTGATCTATGCGGTCTGTCTCTGTCTTTGTGCTTTTTCGGAAGATCGGTAGTCAGATAGCTTACCGAAGCCATTTCAGAATACGGAGAATGAGTGTGAAAGAATTTAGCTACAAAAATAGCCCAATGACGACTGGTTCGGGCGTTAAATAAGGCACAAGACTGACCGCGAGGGCCGTCAAAGTCTGGGCTTAAACAGGCGACGCAGTAAGAATGAAAACCTCTGTGAGGTATTTCCTTTCCACAGGCAAGACCATTGTTAATTTTTTCTGACATCGGTTAGAGCAAGAAAAAAGAATCCCCAACAGGGTACTTAGCTTTAGAAGACTTCAGGTCTGAAACTCGAAAAATGAACATTTCAGGTAGCGGCCGACTGGCACTTGCAAACAGCTTCTGCTTCGGGCTCTTTCTTGGCAAGAAAGACTGATGTAATAGCATAGACTGCATGTTTTATACCCCTGACGACCTGACGTCATGGAAGAGGCAACAGCATCCGATGCAGAAATCCGAAGACTATGGTATTCGGGCCATCTGAGGGCTACCTGCAGGCAGATAACCCAAGTGTGATGACTGCAACAGTGAAACACGAAGAATATTTAACTGCCCAGTCGGACAGTAGCCTAGGAGATGCCAAGATGTCTTTCACATAGGTGAAATGCCACAGTCTGACCCAGAATAGACCTAGTGCTGGTAAGGGCTCAATGCAATCTTAGTCCTGTGACTATTTAAAAAAAGGGGTCAGGAGGGAGGGAAGGAACACTGCAACATAGAAGAGAAGGACATCTACGGTTATGGTAAGATTTTACACAACTATTCTATGTCCTTTTATTCTTATGTTGCAGTATTCATACTGTGGGAGAGTACCACAGCTCAGGAAGGAGGCAGGGTGGAGGAAGTAGCGGATTCCAGAAATCATTGCAGGACTGCCCTAGCAAAACCTGCTCTGGAAATATGGCCCAGTTTATAATGTTTGGTGAAGGTATGCACAGTGGAACAGGTGGCTGCTTCAAGGAGGGTAGCTTTTGTCCAAGCCTTTGAGGAAGGCTTTGGAAGAAGCTACTGCTCTAGTGGAATGAGCCCTGATCCCCTGATTCAGGGCCTTTCCATGGTACGAGTAGCAGAAAGAAATAGTATTTCTGATCCAACATGAAATGGTCCGCTTAGAGACTGCCTTGCCCAGGGCTCTGGGGTGGAAGGAAATAGAGTTGGCTTGATTTTCTGACTGCCTTGGGTTTGTCCAGATACAATCTTAATTGCCTGTAATCATTCAGGGAGTGTAGTATTCTCTCAATGTCATTCTGAGGCGAGGAGAAAAAGGTAGGCAAGTGAATGGATTGGTTTAGTGAAAGTTCGTTGACCACTTTGGGCATGAAGGAGGAATTGGTGCACAGGGTCACCCTGTCTTTATGGAATATAGTGTAAGTGGGGCATGCCATGAGTGCCTGAAGCTCTGAAACCCTTCTTGCAGAAGTGATGGCAGCCAGCAAGACTGTTTTCCATGAGCACATCTACAGTGATATAGAAGTGGCTGGTTCAAATGGAGGTAGCGCAAGTTTCTCCACAGTATGAATACTGCAACATGAGAATAGAAAGACATCCTTATGTACTTTACCAAATTTCCTTATATCAGGTAACAATGTCAGGTAAACAGCTGGCTGCAAAGAAAGCATCCTCTAATGCTGGTAAAACAGGAGAACAACTGCAGGTCGAGGAAAATCCACTTGTAACAAATCATTATATATTTACTGGGATTCTGTTTCTTCTGTTTTGCTCCCAGTGAATTAATGGCCTTCATTCCAGCAACATAACCTTTCCTCAGAGTCACATTCCCCATTCTGTAAAGTAGGAACTTGAGAGAGACCGCAAGTTTAATTCCTGTTCCCGTAAAATGAGAAACTGGGGGAGGGTGGACTATTAACCTTTTAAATTCAAGGAACACTTAGAATGTACAGACTGAAAGGCTTAAAAGAAATCCTTAGCAATACCAAGGCAATTCTCCTTATCTGTTGTACAGGATACAGGTGAGGAAAAGTGCCTTTGTCTCCTTTTCCTGGGAGAGATCCCCAGAAAGAGTGCCCTGACGAATGGTCCCAGAGAATCAAGTTCCTCAGAGTGGCTTTATTAAAGAACAGGTCCGCTGTCTCCTTCGAAACAGACAAAAGTGGTTAATCCTGTCTGAAGAGGACAGCAGAACAGCCACAAAAGGACATGCTGGTCTCTCAGTTAGCAGTTTCCGGAGGAGCAACACCAAAACGACAGAAAAACTGATTAGCAGTCCAAACTACCCAAAATGGCCACAGAAGAGTCGCTCATCAGAGCTTGAGGTGGAAAGGAAGCCAGCTTGAAAACAAAAGACACCAGTACAACTTTTTCTTCTTGCAGATCAAGGAGGGAAAAAACAAAGAACCGAAAGCCTTATCCATGTCATTGCTGGGGGGGGGGGGGGTTAACAAGCGGGTAGTGATGCCTTGGTAAGTCGGTCTTGCCTTCTGTCTAAAATAGCTTTGAGGTGGAAAACATTTTAGCAACCGCCACCAGAAGCAATAGCCCTATCCCAGCAATAAATTTTGACAGAAACATTACACATTTCTTCACAAAAATGGTAAAATGAATGATATTCCCCAATGGGGTGTATATATTTAGATAGCTATATCCACCCAGCCTTAAAGTAATACTAGCGGACCACTGATCACTAAGCATGCAGGGAAAATCATACTTCAATGGTAAGAAACTTCTGAAGATTTGGCATCCTAACCATTGACTTTATACTGCTCTCCTTGAGATGTTCAGTTTAATTTCTCCAACTACTTTGGGTTTCTTGTATCATAACACAAATGAACCCCATTCCCAAGTCAAACTATGATTAAAGTTCATGAAATTAGCATGATTTCAGTCTATGATGGGTGCCAAAAGTTGTCTTCACAGCACCTGCAATTTGCCCAGAAATGACTCCTCTAATTTATATGGCGTTACATGTGTCAGTAGCATATCTAATAGGACTGTAAATTCTTTTTTTACGAGACCCATTGCTCCTACAACTACTGAAACTACCTGGGTATCTTTCTTCCACATTGCCCTCAATTCTGTCTGCAAATCCTGTATTTCATGACTTTGCGTCTCTCTCTACGCAATCACTGGGTGTAGCAATTTCAATGATCAATGCTACTTTGGTCTCCTTTTCATGGACGACTACATCTGTTTTTCTCACATCTATTTCTTGAACTGCTGGTAATGTTTTGCGGTTCATGTTTCCAATGCTTCTCAGCTACTTCAACACTGGAATGTCTGCACAATCCCCAATGCAACAGTCTTGACACATTAAGTATACAGGCCCTCTGCCATTAGTGTATCATAGTGAGCAATAATGTGTGTGATTTCCAGTTCAGTTTTATAAAACCTGCATTAGTCTGTTTATCCCACATGTTCAATGGACTTGGTTCACAAATATGTACATAGTCCACTATCCTGGGCCAACATTAACCTTTCACCTTCTAGTTTAAAACTCCTCTCTCCTTAACCACTCCTGCGTCAGATCCTGAATAACATGAGCAATTAGGTCACATGAATGTATCCTAAAACTTAGAAACTGGCCAGTTGTCTTATCCTTCGCAGGATATTATCCATATAGCTTATGCTACTGCAACAGTGACCTAATGATGAACATCATACAACACAAATGCTTGTCCGAGGGAGTTCAAACGGAAGATATGGTAGTATCCAACTCTGCTAACAAATGCCTTGCAATGTGGCAAGGCCCTCTGAAGAGGCAGATAAAGTGAAAGACACTGGGGAAATAGGAAATCACAACAGCTGTACCACATACAAGTACTGAAACCATACGGTGAAACTTCCACTGAAGTTTCTGCATTAAGTACGTCTGCAAGGGAAGTTGAGGCTCCAGCAGGCTGTCCTGAAATCAAAACAATGAAGAAGCTAAGCTGTCAGTGTCTGACAAACAGGAAGTGAAAGAATCTGTTAGCAGAAATAAGGACAATCTCAAAGTTGTCTGGTAAAACCAGTTTAATTCAGCACAAGAAAGAAGAAGGCATGGAAACAAAGTAAACTTAAAATATAATGTATAAAACAGTCCCAGTTTCAAGCAGTTAGGGACAAATAATGAAAAATGCTTAAACCTGTGTTATAGAAGAATACCAACATGAGTACAGGAGTACTACTGTACTGGTCTTAAAGTCTGATGGCTCTACACAGCTCTGCAAGGACTTAAACAGCATATCAACTCTTGATTTATATTCCCAAGCCCCAAGTGAACAAACTGAGAAATTGGACAAGGTTTTTTTTTTATTTTTTTACCACTTTTGACTGAATGAAAGGTTATGTAGAAACTAATCCACTAGCCCCAGAAAAGCAATGAAAAAATGGCATTTCTCTTTCAGTCTCCACAGAGGCCCCTGCAACTTTACAGAGACTGCTGGACAAAATAAGCCCCCCCCACCCCAACAACCAGATATGCAACAGCCTACCTTGCAAATGTAATATTCACTGAAGAAAAATGGGAAAGCCAAACTTCAAGCTGTTTTAGACTGTCAGCTGAGTGCAAGTTTGGTACTGCAGAAGTCTGTTATTTGGGCCTTGCAACACGCACAGAACCAATGAAAATGAGAAAGTGAAAGCAGTGCAAAACTGGCCCATGCTAAACATTAAAAAGCAACTTCATGCTACTCAAGTCAGAAGTGACGAACTTCATGACACCCAGGTAGACGGGAGCTGAATGTTCGACTGCTGAATCCTACACTAAGGCACTGTATGAGCACATCCACTCGTGCATGAATCATGCCATCCCAAACAGAACCAATATGCTCTCCTCCAAAAATAGGAAACCAATCTGGTGGTCCCTTGCCATAAACAAACTATACAACAGAAAAAAGAAACTGTTGCAGAAAAGAGGAAAATCCCAGGATGCAAAAAAACTCCCTTACCAGCCTCAGTAAGAAGCTGAGATCCCTCATAAAATCCTCCAAAGCTAGTTATGAAAATAAAAATTGCCAAAGATTACAAAGACAACCACAAGACATTCTATAGTTATGTCAAGAATCTAAACAGCGATGCTCAGATATGCTCTGAGCTACAACAGAATGGCATTAAATACACGGATCCCAAGGATATTGCCAATATCCTGGCAGATCAATTTAGTGCCAACTTCACCCCCCTCTCACCCCCTAAAGGGTCCATCTCAATACCAAAAGATGGCCAAATTCCGGTAATCACGGCCATGCAGGTAGAAACCACACTCTCCAAATCTAAGAATACAACATCCATGGGACCAGATGACATCCTGGGATGTGTACTACATGAACTACAAAATGAACTGGCACCTCATCTAAGTGTCATGTTTAATCATAGCCTCATCGCAGGCTTCATGCACACCGAGTGGCACACAGCTAGTTATCCCATTCCATAAGGGGGGATCCACCTTGGATTCCAGGAACTACCGTCCCATTAGTCTGACGAGCCTGATCGGCAAGGGCATGGAATGCATCATCATGGAACTTATAAACAAAGACATTGGCAACCTTCAAACACTGGACCCCACCTAGTTTGGGTTTGTGAAGTGCCGATCTTGTCTTCTGAACCTGACTGACTTCTTCGAATCAGTCTCCAGGGCTGTGGACGAGGGTAAGGAGGTCCACACAACCTATCTGGACCTCGCCAAGGCCTTCAACACCATCCCCCACTCTGGAATCATAGATAAACTTACTAAGCTGGGCATAAATCCCTACGTCACTCGATGGGTTGCCAACTGGTTTACTGACAGAACCCAGACTGTAAAAGTAGCAGACTCCAAATCCAGCTCCAGACAAGTGACAAGTGGAGTACCTCAGGGTTCAGTCTTGGGACCGCTCTTGTTTGGCATCTACTCTGAAGTACAAGCCAACACTAAGGGACTCTGGCTAACAAAGTTCGCAGAGGACTGCAAACTGGGAGCCAATACCGAATCCCCAAACGATGTGGGTATTCTACAAAAGGTCCTTCCAGAAACAGATGCTTGGTGCCAGAGCCATAGGCTCAAGCTTAATGCCAAGAAATGTACAGTTACCCCCTTTGGGGAAAACCATGTACCCATGAATTACCACATAGGTGGCAGTACACTAAACACTTAAAGTGTGATGAGAGACTTGGGGACAAAGGTGGACAGTGGTCTCATCTTCGATGACCACATCGCCACAACAGTCAGGAAATCCTTCTATATGGCACACCTCATCACTAAGGGCTTTTCATCCAGAAAAAAGGAGGATATTGTCCCACTGTACTCATCCCTCATTAGACCCATTATATAGAGTACAACGCCCAGTTTGGTATGTACCTCACAAGACATCTGCAACAGCTGGAAAGGCCGCAGAAATACCTCACTAAAAGAATCACAGGCCTAAAACAGATGCCCTAAGCTGACAGTCTAAATCAACTCCAGCTGTACTCTGGCATATCATCTACTCAGAGGCGATCTCCGCTTAACAAGGGCATGTCAAACCCTGAGCTGTTGGACATGCTACACTTAAAGAAATCCCAATCCCTCAGACGCACGCTCCAGGTATCTAAACCTTGTCATCACAATGAACAAAACATTCTGGAGGGATAGGTTTCTTACTCAGAGACTCCCCATACTCTGGAATAGACTGCCCATACATGTCAAGCAGAGTACCTCCTTGGCCCTCTTCAAAAGGAACCTTGACGACTGGATGGGAGATAGGAAATTCACCCTGGAATCACGTCAGTCACCCTGCTAGACAGGGGTCCAGGGAAGTAAATATCATGGGAAGAAATATCCAGGGAATTGTTATGGCTAGGCTTGTATAGGCCCTAGGGCAGATAGCCTAGTACCAACCTATGAATATTTTTCGCAGTCTGGCTAGCTATTATAAGAAGTTTATTACCATTCTGCCAATACTGCCTGCCCATGACTGACATGACTACAGGTAAGGCTCCACCAAAGGTTAAGTAGACAAATTAAATGGAACAAGCCTTTAGGCAATTAAAAAATATGCTACACTCAAAGCCCACCCCCTTCGCCCTGGCTAACAAAATAATTCTTAGAATAAGTGAATGCCTTAGAAGCACACAGAGATGCAGTCCTTTCTCAGGTTACAGACAGAGAGGAACACCGCAATCTGCTACATTAGGAAGCTCAGTAACATTGAGAAATGTTACTCAGCTATAAAACGGAGAAGTTTAGCCATTACGTAGGCCCTCACCACCGTGAAATATTACCTCTTGATGACTGGAATTTGTCCTTACCACAGATCATCACCCTTGTCAATGGCTATTCAGGCACAAACACCAACCCAAAGTTATCTGGGAAAGCAATCAGTCAGCCTTTCAGTTTCAAGATGATGCATTGGTTATATCACAGCCAAATGAAGGCAGATGGATTGCCTCTCAAATATAGCCCATTCATCTGTTGAGGAAGGACTGTGGTTCCATAATGGGCAAGAGGGACCTGTACACAGCAGAGTAGTACAAAACCCTTTTAAAGGGATATTTAAAGTTCAGTGCCTTGAAATAGAGTCAATTCATAACCTTTTGGTCTAAAGAGAGTTCTGGGAGGGCTGTAGCATGAGTTACTTATACCAGGAGAAAGGCAATCTGGAAGTTATCTCTGTGGGGAAGGGAGCGGAAACCTTTACAAGAGAAGGCAGCTGGGCTAGCCATGCTTGTGTAGGAGACGACATTTTGTTTTTGTTTATTTCTTGTCGCTGGAACTGTAAAGACAGAAACTATGTATTGTTGTAAACTCTCTGTAAGTAATGTTCATTTATTTTTGCCAGCTACTTGACCAAGGTCTTCGACACTATCCCACGTTCGGGCATTATTGACAAACTAACCCAGATGACTATCAACCCCTATTTTGTCAGGTGGGTTGCAAACGGGTTCACAGATAGACAACACTAAGTCAAAGTGGGACACTTTACCTCTACAAGCAGACCTGTCACCAGTGTGGTCCCACAGGGGTAAGTTTTACGCCCTCTTGGTTGGCATTTACTTCTCAGAAGTCCAGGCAAAAGTGAAGGGGCTGTGGCTAACTAAGTTTCCAGCTGCCTGCAAATTAGATGCAGTCACTGAATCCCCCTAGCAATGTCAGCATACTTCAAAAGGGGCTTACACAGACCAATGACTGGTGCCAAAGCCATGTTCTTAAAATAAATGCTAAAAAAAAAATGCATCATCATTCCCTTCAGTAAAAACGATGTCGCTGCTGATTATAAAAAAAAAAAAAATAATACCCTAAGTACCAATTCAGTAGTGAGAGACCTGAGAAAACAAGTTAACTGTGACCTCAGCTTTGACCACCAGGTGTATACTGTAGTGAGGAAGGCATTTTACATCACTCACCTGATTAGCAAAGGCACCACCTCAAGAGCAAAACAGGTTCCAACTCCCCTGTACTCATCTCTCATCAGGCTTATTACTGAATATAATGCTCCTTTTCATATGTACCGTGCCAGACACCTGCAGCCACTGAGAGACGCAGAGATTTCTAACTAAGAAAATTCAGGGTCTCCAGCATATGACTTATAAGGAAAGACTGAAGTCGCCGTCACTGCACTCAGTAGTGTTTGGAGTACTTACAGGCAACTTATGTCTGGTTTATAGGGGTATCTCGGACCCTAACCTAATAGAAATGCTGCACATCTGCAAGTCAAATGGGACTAGAGTCAACCATTCCATGGACCTTAATGTAGCCTGCAACATAATCAGGACCTGCTGGAGAGAGGCACATCCCTAAGGAGGTTGCCACTCCTTTGGAATAGGCTTCCAAATCCGTATAAAGCAGAGCACTTCCATGGCCCTGTTTAAGCGCAACCTGGATGACTGGATGGGGAACCATACATTTCTGCCAGGGATTGCCCTGGCTTCTCTCCTGTACATGGGTAGTCCTTGCTAGAAACCCCCTGGGCAAAGATGATCTCTCTCTCATCTAGTATTATATTGAGATTTAAAGGCTAGGCTTGTAAAGGCCCTTAGGATGTTACTAAGCTATTCACCCATGAACATAAGAAGCAAGTCTACCACAGAGTACTGTATCTGAATGTAAAGAAATTGCTTCAGAATTTGACTGTGAAAAACCTGCAAAGATAAAACCAGAGGAGTGAATTTATTTAGACTGTAGACTGAACTATTCAGTATGAACTGCATTTTCCTCTTTTCTGAGCTGTACTTAGTGTAAATAAATATGAGTTTTAAACTGGAAGGCTAGCTCCAGTAAATACTTTGTCACAAACACAACATATATGTCCACAGACACTCCTATATGCATCATATTTACAAAGTTAGTTCTCTGAAGTAGAAACATACATATTTTGAACTGATAAAATAAATAGACATGTGCCAAAATACCAATAAGCACTATGCCCTTGTAAACATTCCTTTTTAAATGTATTTAAAAAAAAAAAAAAAAGAAGCAGCAGTGATACAGAAAACCCTACCCATGTTAAGGGGTCCTAAAAACTCCAGAATTTTTTTTCTCTACCCACTGAAATGCTTGTAAACTGCAATGCCTAGTATTCATTTAATGACTTTGTAAAGGAAATTAGGGATAACCCCATCCTGCACAAGAAAGCCAGTTCAACTCATCACAGTACACGATTTTGTTGAGACTCGCATCAGTATGCAAATGCTAAAAACTACATTAACGAGCAAGAATTACAACGGCCTAACAGCCACTATCCAAATGGGGTTATGAACTCAGTGAATTTCACCATTTCTCCCTGAGAAATGTTACAAAAGCAGGAGGGAATGCTCATAGTTTGATCTAGACTCCTCGGGAAATGCACTCTAAAGACCCATACCAAACCTAAGGAAAAAGAAAACGTCACTGCTGCCACAGGTAGCGGACTCCTCTTTGGTGCAGAAAGCCGTAGGGTCCATTCCCACATCAGGTCAATCAACTGCTGAGACTGCAATACAGTATAAGGAAGATTCTGCCCATCTTCTTGCAGAGTTGGTGATAGCTCAGGAACATGTAAACAATCTTATGGCACCTACTGAAAGGAATAAGGGAAGGTCCATGATGTTCTGGCCAAATTTTCCACAGTAGTATAAATGCCACCTCAGGTCTCCCCTGATTTACCCTAGTCAACAAAGAATAATTAAATAAATGAAAATAAACAATGCAAAACTGTTGTGCATGAGTTGACACAATGAGGGGAAAATGCAATGAAAATACATATATTTAAATAGCAAAAATATGTGAACTTCGAAAACATAGTAGTTTAAATGAAAGCCATCCAGCAACAGCTAGGTATTCTGTAGTGCTTGTAAATGCAGACAATCACTCATCACAGCCACTTGGTAAAAAGCACTGATTATGCCTCAAGTTAATTGCAGTGACAGTAAATGCGAGTGACCTACAAAACTGATATAAAAATAGGTTTCCTAAATTCGGGGACAACAGATGCATTCCCATGTCAGTAACTACCTCTCACATCTGCTAGGAGATTACTGTTTATATGGACACAGAAAAAGGAATGCGATTAAGCAGCATTTCAGAGCATGACAAACTACTATAATTACATAAAATATGCTGAGTGGTGTTTTCAGAGAACCTGTTATGTCACCAGCAAACATGATTTGCATGGAAACTCAAATCACTGATGAAATTTATGGCAATGGCAAACCACAGGATACTGCATAATCTGTCTCCTAAAAACTAATTACTGTAGTGAGTGGTTCACTCAGTACTACAGAGATACTCTTCTAGATTTAGTCCACTTCAATTACATTTAATTCTTAGCACTGATGGGCACAAAGATGCAACTTTTTTTTTTCCTCAAGAGCCTGTTCAAGCTTCATAATAATCTCTTAAAAAGATGTATTAGATTACAAAAATACAAATTCAAAACACATTCTGTGCTTTATGCAACCATTTCTTTTTTCCATCTGTACAAGGTTTTATCTCAGTTCATGTTCACCCACTTCATATCACTAGCTCTACTACCAAGAACGCATACCATCTTTTTTATTGAAAGTGTATGTCCAGTTGTACTATGCATTTCACTGCTTTAAGTAACTTCAGCTTTGCAACTTCTAACCACAGCCAACCAGTTTTGGGATGCAGAGGGATGAAGCACTGACCATGTCCCAGAACAGCAGCCCAGAATGAAGGAGTCAGCCAACAAAGATGCAGAATGAAGAGGCATTGCCTGCATATGACTGGGTTCTAAACCTGGCAATAGTTATTCTACCTTAAATCCCAAATACATACCAGAGGTGCATGCATACCTGAAGGTGGAGGAGTCTAAGGAGTTAACATCTCCTGCTGATGTAGCTGACAAAATTCACTCAGCACTCACCCCTTGCACACTGCCACAGATCTCCAAGCGAAGGGCATAGAGGCTTAAACAGAACCCACCCTCCACAAGGCTACCTTGATGCAAAGCTGCCGAGGATTGACAAGAGACAGTTTATATCATTAGCATGCATGAGGAGCGAAAAAACAGAGAAAAAAATCTTGCATTCTACAGTCAGTATAACAGATGAAATTCTGATGCTGGTACAGTGGCCCAAAAACAACATTAAGCTGCAAATGGATGATGTGCTTCCAATTACTTAACCGGACAGAGCTATTTCAATTCTCACTCAATGTGAAAAGAATAAGGAAACCAAAGAAATCACTGCATGGACATTTGCAAAAAAATATGTGAGGAAGTAACCGTTGGGAAAATGTAAGCAAGTTATTAAAAATAAATGTGTGGAGATGGAGGAAAAAACAGTGGTGAGAATACAAGGCTAGGTACATGGATAAATTAATCGCCTTAAAGAAACTGCAGAAGGGGAAAATCTTAAGACAGGCAGCGAGAGAAGGGATAAAGCAAATTAATGAGGAGATGGTGGAAAAACCAAGATAAATGAGAAAAAATTAATAACAAAGAGACAAATGCTTTGAACACATGCACAAGTCTTAAAAATTACTAGCACAAAAACTAAGGCAACAGAAAGTGAAGAAAGATTCAGTAAAAAAAAAAAAAAAAAAAAAAAAAATCTCAGACTTAAACAAGGGCAAAAACAGAACCAGGGAAAATACTAGATGCAAATGGGTCCAATAAAAAGATCTTTATGTAGAAAAAAAAGGGGGGGGGGGTAAGGAAATGGCAGAATGTAATAACAGACCTAGTTCTGAAAAATAGATGAAGTCATAAAATGTAATGGCGTCCATCACAGTAAGGGAAATAAAATACTAACTAGAGATCAAGGCAAAAGGAAGTCATAGAGATCAGATGGTATCCCAAGCGAGGTGTAGAAGAAAGAAAAGGAAATCTAATTAAGCATGGCTGACTCTCTTCATTAATGATTTTAAAACAAAGGCCATCAGTAAAAGATGGAAACGGGTAATAACATTACTACATTGAAGAGCAAGGACTCTAAATCCTGCTTCATGCAGACATTTCTCAACACTAAACCATAATTACAGGATTTTTTTTCAATAGGTGTTACGGAAAAAATATTTGCATCACTAATGCCTCGCTTTGTGAAACTGGATGAATGTGGGGTTATAGAAGGAAAATATTTGATAAAATAATATGGATATACTTAATCAAGAAGCAGAAACTAGAGAAACTCCATTACCGTTTATCACCCTACAGGAAGAAAAACGTCTTTGATGGGGTAAGACGGAGTTATGAAAAATCTTAAATTTAGACTACCTGACGAATTCATCCTGCTTAAAAAAAAAAAAAAAAAAAAAAAGATTCACTGGCACTGGTAGGAGAGAACTTATCTCGTGCATTACTTGTACAAAAGTGGAATAAGACAGTGGTGCCCACTTTTTCCACTGCTATTTGCATAACATTTTGAGCATTTGGCACAAAAATAAAACATGAAGAAATAAAGGGATAGATTGCAATGGCCATTGAAGATAAATTAAAATATTTATTTAGTGGACCAGGAGAGAGATATACCAAAGCTTTTCAGCATTGTGTGTTTGCAATGATCTCTGGCTACAAAATTATTGAAAGTAAACTTAAAGCAATTATTTTACATTTAGCTATATATGCTTTTCTATTTGCAGGTTTTCTAGCCTCCTTTATTACCAGTGGCACGTCGTCAAAACAAAAGTGCCTAAACAGATTTAAATGTTCATCATCCATACTGTGAGTGAGAGTTTTCCAGTTTTGATGAATGACAGTGCCCTTCTACTGTGCGAGCAAGTCCATACTGTGGGTAATATGTGGTTAATGTCTCTGGGTAGTTGAAAGAGAAGAGAGAATCAATGTTGTCCAAGTCAAAGGGGATCAGAAAGAAAATTCTGGGATTGCCCCTCTGAATTTTAAGGAGGACTTTTGAATAACAGGATACAGCAATTTCCCTTTCCAAGTGAAGGAGGAGGTGTTTGCGGCCAGGCTTCCTTACAAGGAGTATTGGGGCAAAATATTCTGAGCTGATGATTCAGAAAGGAAGTGACGATATCTCTGGGGTACTCCACTGGTGAACGACGTGCAAGACCACCTCCCTGTTCAACATCCATTTATGGGGGGGGGGGGCTGCCTTTGATTTGCTCAGGTAATCTGCCAAGTTGTTCTTTTCCTCGGGAGTGTAAATAACTTGCAGGTTGTAGTGAATATCAACATCCCTAGCGACCACTGCTAGTCTGCAAGGGGCTATGACTGTGTGCCTCCATTTGTTGATGTACCACATGATAGCTGTAATGTCCGTCAGAACCCAAAGACTTAAGGTGATGGAACAATTGAAGAGCCAGAAACAATGCTTTTATCCATTTTATCTCACACTGACACAAATGTTCTCCAGGAGGGGCGGACAAGGACAAAACTGGTGTCAGAGCCATGGACTAAACCTAAATACCAAGAAATGCATAATAGCATCCTTTGGGAAGTCATCCATCCCTGGTAACTATTATATTGACAACACACCCCTTAGAGTTGACCCAGTAGTCAAGGACTTAGGGACATACACATATAGTAATCTAGCCTTTGACCATTGTGTGTCTACATAGGTTCATAGGTGAGTACTAGGCTATCTGCCCAAGGGCATCTGTAAGCCTAGCCAGAATGTGTTGGCTTTCACCGCCCCCTTAGATTAGTTCCCTGTGTCAATGTCCAGCAGAGCCATTAGTTCCCTGTGCCTCTGTACAGCAGAGCCACTGCAGTGATTCCTGGGGTAAATTTTCTGTTTCCCATCCACTTGTCACGGTTTCTCTTGAAGAGTGTTAGTGAGGGGCTCTACCTAATGTAGATTGGAATCCAGTTCCAAAGCATGGGGAGTCTCTGAGACAGGAATCTATCCCTCCAGCACGTCCTACTTAATGTTGTGGTGAGGCTTAGATCCCTAGAGCGTGTGGCTCTCGGGTATTTGTTTATTTTTTTTTTTTAGGTGGAGCATGTCCATCAATTCTGGGTTGGACACGGCCTTGTATGTCAGGCAGAGATCACCTCTGAGTAAGCGGTATGCAACAGAGTACAGCTTGAGTCTTTTCAGTCGGGCTGCATAGGGCATCAGTTTGAGGCCAGTAATCCTTTTGGTGAGGTACTTCTGTGGTCTTTCCAGCCGTTGCAGGTGTCTTGTAAGGTACACCCCAAATGGGGTGTTGTACTCTATCATGGGTCTGATGCGTAGAGGGGCACAATAACCTCTTTTGTTCTAGATGCAAACCCTTTTGTGATTAGGTGGGCCACACAGAAGGATTTTCTAACCACCTTCGTAATATGGTTATCAAAGCAGAGATTACTATCTACTTGGGTCCCCAGATTCCTTATTACATTTTCTGTATTTAGGGGACTACCACGTATGTGGTAGTTCATGGGAACTTTGTTTTTTTCCAAAGGGGATGACTATGCACTTTTTGGCATTTAGCTTGAGGCCATGATTTTGACACCAGGTATCCATCACAGTGAGACCCTTCTGGAGGATGTCTGTATCAGCCCGAGAGTCAGTTATGGCCCCCAGTTTGCAGTAGTCAGCGAACTTGGTCAGCCATAGTCCTCCTGTGCTTGCCTGTACCTCTAAGAAGTATATACTGAACAGGAGGGGTCCCAGGACTGAGCCTTGGGAGACGCCACTTGTAACCCTGTTTAGAGTCAGACCTAAAGCCTGCAACTCTCACTGTATGGGTTTTATCCGTGAGCCAACTGGCAACCCATCTAGTGATGTAGGAGTTTATGTTCAGACTGGTGAGATGGTCTATAATACCAGAATGGGGAATGGTGTTGAAAGTCTTTGCGAGGTCTAGGTAGGCTGTATGGACCTCCTTTCCCTCGTCTAAAGCCTTGGTAACTGTCTCAAAGAAGTCCACCAGGTTTAGGAGGCATGATCTGCCCTTAAAGCCAAACTGGGTAGAGTCCAATGTTAGGAAGTTCCCAATGTCTCTGTTAATGACTTCCATGATGATGCGCTCCATAGCCTTGCAAACTAGGCTAGTAAGGCTTATAGGGCAATAGTTTCCGGGGGTCCGTTGTGGAGCGGGATAACTGTTGCTGTGCACCACTCTATGGGTGTGTAGCCTGTAGAGAGGATGAGTTTTAACAGTGTGTTTAGGTGAGAGGTTAGTTCATTTTGGAGTTCATGTAAGACAAAGCCTGGGAAACCATCTGGTCCCACTGAAGCTGTGTTTTTGGCTTTGGATAGGACTGTTTTAACTTGTGTGCCAGTGATTGCCGGGGCTCTACATTCTTCTGGTATGGTTATGGGCCCTTTAGGGGGTGAAGTTTGCACTAAACCTGTCTGCCAGAATGTTGGCAATATCAGTCGGTTCAGTGTATTTTGTGCCATTCTGCTCTAACTCAGAGCATATCAGAGTTTCCAGTTAGGTTCTTGACACAGCTAAAAAACGCTTTGTGGTTATCTTTGGAGTCCTTGGCAATTTTCTTTCGAAGCAAGCCTTGTATGATTTTATGAGGGATCGTAGTTTCTTGCCAATACTGATCAGGGATGTCTTTCCTTCTTGGGATTTTACTTAGTTCTGTACTAGTTTCCTCCATCTATTGTATAGCTTGTTTATGGCAGGGGTCCACAAGACTGGTTTCCTTTTCTTGGAGGAGAGAGTCTTAGTTTTGCTCAGGATAGCATGATCCATGCATTCTTGCAGGTGCTCATAGAGTGCCTTTGTAAGGGATTCAGCAGCTTGGACAGCGTTGTCCTTTAGCATGGGGGCTGTGAATCTTTCCACCTCGGTCTTAAGTAACGTGAAGTTTGCTTTTGAAAAGATTTTTATGGTGGTTTCCCTGATTGGGGGTGGGGGCGGAATGTGGATATCCAGAGTGATTAGTCTATGGTCTGATCTAACCAGCGTGGGGTTGACCACCGGTGTAGAACACCGATCGCCCATGTTGGTGATGACCAGGTCCAATATGTTGTCACCTCTGGTGGGGGTGTTGACCAGTCGATCAAGGTCATTTCAGTTTATAAATTCTAGGAAGCGTTGGGCAAAGGAGTTAGTACTTGAGAAGTTCTCCCAGTTAACATTTGGGTAATTGAAATCACCCAATATTAGGGCGTTTGGATGGACCTTCATATTTTCTAGTGTATCCAGAAACGCGGAATGGGGGTCCTGGGTCATGGTAGGTGATATGTAGCAAGCTACAATTTGAATTGCAGTTTTGCCCATTGTTAGTCGCACATGGATGATCTCTGAGGCATTGTGCTGCGCCACTAACCTGGAGGTGTGGGTATCCTTGATGAATATGGATTCACTCCCACCTTTTGTGTTTCAGTCTGGGTTCTGAGGCCGAAAAGCATGGTATGAGTTATAGCCTGGTAGTGCTGGGGTGCTCTCTGGAGCCTTAAACCAGGTTTCTGTTACTGCACAGATATCGATGTTCTCCATATAGAGGAGTGCATGCATTCTAAGGTTTAGACTTCTGGCGTTGAGTAGAATTACCCTTAGTTTTTGGTTACTTGTGCTATTTACAGTGGTGGGCTTGTCTTTTGAGCCTTGCCTAAAAAAGGCACTATGGGGGCAGTAAAAGCCTTAGCCAGTATTCAAAAGCCTAAGAGTGACAGGTGCAAGCCATCTCTTGCAAAGCAATGTGGCTTGTCGAGCATGTCATCCCAGGTGGACAAATACTGAATCCCCCCTTTGAATGACACCAGAAACTTAGCCAATTGTTGAAATTGATCATTTTTTCTTTATACTGTGGCATCATTCTTGGTGAGGGCAGGATGCTACTCAGGGTCAGGGTCATACTGGCCTGGGTTACGTGATCAGAGAGCTCTTCCATGTCTCTTTTCATGTAATCCATCTTAGGTCATTCACACCAACATGGACAATGACAGTGGTATTTGTACTTGTTCAGGAGCAACCTGAGTGCTTGTGTTATGTGGCGGATCCAGGCGCCAAACAGACAGCTAACTGTAACCTTCTCCTTGTCCAGCCTAGTTAGTGGGACCATCAGTGTGCCCGATTATAGAGTTGCCTATTACTAATGTGTTGGGTATGTTATTTTGCCTTTAAGGGCTGTGATTGCGTGGCACACTGATTATGTGAAGTATGTGTTTCATGGTTTGTGATGGGGTGTGGAGGTTGCTTGGGTGTCTGTTTTGGAGGTCTCTGTTGCTTTTGCAGATTTTTATTTAGAGCCTCCGAGTATGTTTTCATGTATTTGTGTGTCTTATTTGCCGGTGTTGCTTTAGTAGGTCTATGCGAGACTGGTGGCGTGTTGCAAGTATTTTCCTTCTCCTCTTGACTGTCAGCTCCAGTCTTGGGTTGAGAGAGTTTTGCCTCCAGTTTGGCTGTATAATTGCATCTCTCGCATATATTGGTGTTTGGTGGTAGGAGGAGAGGGTTGTCTGTGTACATGAGGCAGTTATAACATTGCCTTAAAATGCCCAGATTCACCAGTTGGACTGGACAGTACATCTGAAACTGCCCTTTGGACATGCCTGAATAGGGAGAGTGAGCTGTTTTACTGATTGGCGGGAAGGGACGAATAGACAGCCTTGTCCTTCTGGACAGTATAAGGGGGTCTAGTGCTAGGGTTATTTGGTGCTTGCTATGAGTTTTGAACAAGTGCTGGGCTGTGAAATGAATGGTTTGAGTGCTTAAGTTGAAAGTTAGTTCCAAGGGAAAAATTGAAGAGTAGACTTTGTGGAGCCGGGAATACTCTAGCTAACTGGCGCTGCCTGGTGCGCAAATGCAGTTTTTATAGCAGGGAAATGAAAGAGAGAAATTAGCCCAAAATGGCCAATAAACTAACTTCTGGGTTAGAGCAAACAAGGTGCACAAATTTCAGAAAGAAACAGTTCAAATAAGCAGGCACAATAAGCCTTTAACCAGAAATTTCCAGCTCAGAAGGGCAGAATTTAGCCTCTCTTCCCACAAGAGTGCAGACCACAAACCTTCTTAATGTAAAATAACTGGCCTGAAGCCCAAGTGCTTAAACCAGGACTAATGCACTTTTAGAATAACAGATACTGAGCCCTCAATCAACAATTCCCAACTTACAAGGATGTAAACTACCTGTCCTGCCACAACAATGCAGTCCACAAACCTTCTTAATGTAAAACAACTGGTCTGAAGCCCAAGTGCTTAAACCAAAAGGCTTAGAATAACAGTTACAATTTAATCAGGCTACTACCAAGCAGTAATAACTGCAGCAGAATAATACAACTGAGTACTTTTAAGAAGAAGCACAAGCAAAATAAGGTTATAAAGTGGGAAAAAACAAAATTACAGTAAAAGCAGACGAATAAAGAGCAATTTTTTTTACAATAGAAAACGAGCAAACTGATTTAAACAAATTACCCAATTAACCAGTAAAAAAACTCAAAACTGAGCCCTGTTCCAGCAGTCTTCTATCAGACAAGTTCTAACTGCAAACTCCTGCCACTAGGGTGCAGGGGAACCTTCTCCAAAAAAGATGGCCTGGATTAGTGCTCAAGTTACACAAACAAAGCTAGATTCTGCCGGACTGAATCTAGTCTATGCTACAGCAGACAAGCTGCACCTCCTCTTCTTTTTTCGGCTGCTCCAGTTAGGGGTCGCCACAGCGGATCATCTGTTTCCATTTCTTCCTGCCCTCTGCATCTTGCTCTGTCACACCAACCACCTGCATGTCCTCTCTCACCACATCCATAGACCTTATCTTAGGCCTTCCTCTTTTCCTGTTACCTGTCAGCATTATCCTAATCTTTTTCCCAATATACTCTGCATCCCTCCTCAGCACATGTCCAAACCAATGTAATCTTGCCTCTCTGGCTTGGTCTCCAAACCTTACAACCTGGGCTGACCCTCTAATATACTTGTTCCTAATCCTGTCCACCCTTGTTACACGCACAGCAAATCTTAGCATCTTGAACTCTGCCACGTCCAGCTCTGACTCCTGTCTTTTTGTCAGTGCCACTGTCCCCAACCCATATAACATAGCTGGTCTCACTACCCACTTGTAGACCTTTCCCTTTCACTCTTACTGGTACTAGTTTGTCACAAATCAATCCGGACACTTCTCCACCCACTCCATCCTGCCTGTACTCTCTTCTTCACCTCTTTTCCACACTCACCATTAGTCTGAATTGTTGATCCTGAGTATTTAAAAACTCATCCACCTTTGCCACCTCTACTCCCTGCATCCTCACCATTCCTCTATCCTCCCTTTCATTCACACACATATATTCTGTCTTCGTCCTGCTGATCTTCATTCCTCCTCTCTAGAGCACATCTCGACCTCTCCAGGGTCTCCTCTACCTGCTCCCTACTCTCACTACAGATTACAATGTCATCTGTAAACCTCATAGTTCACGGGGACTCCTGTCTGATCTCGTCTGTCAACCTGTCCATCACCACTGCAAATAAGAAAGGGCTCAGAGCTGATCCTTGATGTAATCCCATCTCCACCTTAAAATCATCTGTCACTCCCACCGCAAACCTCACCGCTGTCACACTACCCTCATACATATCCTTTATCACTCTTATATACTTCTCTGACACTCCCGACTTCCTCATACGCCACCATAACTCCTCTCTAGGCACCTGGTCATATGCTTTCTGTAAGTCCACAAATACACAATGCAACTCCTTCCGACCTTGTCCGTACTTCTCCAACACTCTCAGAGCAAACATCACATCTGTAGTGCTCTTTCCTGGCATGAAAACACAGCTGTGTACACTTAACATAAATGTAGATGCTTGACTGTATTCACAGTTGCAGTCATCACATTTGGGTTATCTGCCTACAGGTAGCCCTCAGCTGGCCTGAATACCAGAGTCTTCGGATTTCTGTGTTGGATGCAGTCTCCTCTTCCATGACGTCAAGATGTCAGGGGTATAAAACATGAAGCAGACGCCATAACATCAGTTTTTTTTGCCACAGATGTCAGGTGTCCCCACAAAGGGAAGCAATTAAATGGTTTAGTGAACCCCCATCAAAAAGCAAATACACAGGACAAAATATACCAACCAGAAGGAGAGGTAGAGCCCAGAGAAGTCAGGAGGCTGGAGGGAGGGTAACCAGGACTGCAGCAGTGAACACTCAAACATCTGCATTTATGGTAAGTGTATACAACTGTACTATGTTTTTCATGTTTCACTGTTGCAGTCATCACATTTGGGTTGATTCCCAAAGCTAAGGAAGGGAGGAGGAAGTTAAAGGGCATTAGGGCCCGCTATTAATCCCTGCAAGACTGCAGTGGCAAAACCAGCTCTGGATTTAGAAAAGCTAGGCAAGTGGTAATGCTTGGTGAAGGTATGTACAGAGCTCCAGGTGGCAGCTTCTAGGATGTCCCTGGTAGGGACCTCTCTGAAAAATGCCGTATAGGAGCAGCCCTGGTGGAATGTGATCTTACCCCTGTGGGGAAGGTTTGCCATGGTTCTTGTAGCAAAAAAGAATGCAATGGGCTATCCAGTTTGAAATGGTTTGCTTTGAAAAGGCCTTCTCCTCTGCCCCTGCAGCAAAGCTAACTAGCAGCTGCTCAGATTTTCTGATAGGCTTAGTCCTGTCCATATAGAATCGAAGTTGCCTGTGCACATCCAGAGAGTGCAGTATTCGTTCCCCTTTGTTTTGTGGATTAGGGAAAAAAGTAGGCAAATTAATGGACTGATTTAGGGCCACAGAAGACACCTTGGGCATAAAGGAAGGATTAGTCCTGAGGGAAACCCTGTCTGCATGGCAGATAATGAAGGGTTCCAATGCCATGAGTGCTTGCAATTCAGACACTCTTCTTGCTGAAAAGATGGCTAGCAGGAAGGCTGTTTTCCAAGAAAGGAATTTCAACTCTGCTGTAGCAGCTGGTTCAAAGGGGGTGGGGTGAGCTTTTCCAATACACAGTTAAAGTCCCAGACTGGAGTGGGAGCTCTCTTGGGGGGGGGGGTCTTAAATTTTTGGACCCTCTAATGAACTGCTTTAGCAAGGGGTGAGAGAAGAGGGGTTCCTCAGTATTACAATGTGCTGAAATGGCAGAGGCATGAATTTTAACCAAGGATAGGCCCCTGTGGAGAATTTCTGTTAATTACTGTAGAATCTGAGGTAAGCTGGGCACCAGTGTGCTCATTCCCTGAGCCAGGCTCCAGGAGCAGTATCTTTTCCACTTTTCAGTATAGGATGTTCTAGTACTAGGCCTCCTTGCCTCCAGAATGACATCCAGTACCTGCTTACAGGGGGATGCTAAGGGAGAGCTCAAGGAATAAACCAGGCTGCAAGGTTCAGGGTCTGAAGCTGAGGGTGCAAAATCTGGCCCGCCTGCTGGGACAGCAGGGAAGAGGTTTAAGGCAGGTGCCATGGTTGTAGCAGTGTCATACTGCGCAAAAGTGGGTACCTGTGCTGGCTTGGCCAGTCTGGTGCAATCAGTATTGTCCTTGGCTTGTCCTGTTTGATCTTTAGTAGAACCTTCGAGAGGAGAGGGGGAAAGGCATAAACTGAGAGGCTTTCCCAGGTAAAGGACAGGGCATCCACTTTCCAAGCTTGGCTGTAGGGAGTTCTTGTGCACAATTTGTGCAATTGGTAGTTCTGAGGGGAGACAAACAGGTCCACCTCTGGTGCCCCCCATTTGTTCCTCAAGAGGTTGAATATTTTGGGTTCTAGTTTCCATTCCTGTGGGTCCATGAGATTTCTGCTTAAGTCGTCTGCCAGTGAATTTAGTTTGACTGGCAGGAATTGAGCTTGTAGGTGTACTTGGTAGCTCAAGGCTGTGTTCCACAGAGCCATTGCTAGTCTGCAGAGGGGGTACGAGGGGGTGCCACCCTGCATGTTTATGTACCACATAACTGTGGTGCTGTCTCTTTACCAATAGTTGTCCTGGAAGAATACGGTATTTGAAGGCTGTCAGAGCATTTTTTTCAGCTAACATTTCTTTTTGACTGATGTGCAGGTGCATCTGTCTCTGGGTCCATTTGCCCTGAATGCACTGCCCTGCCATGTGAGCCCCCCATGCATAGTCTGATGCATCTGTTGTCAGGGTTTGGGCGGCAGGGGGTAGAGTGTAAGGGAGTCCCTTGTTGTGGTAGCAAGCCTCTGCCCACCAAAGGAACTCGTCTTGATATAAGGAATGATAAAAATCATTGTTTCCAGGTCCTGAGAATGTCGACACCATAGGCTTTTTAGATGGCATTGAAGTTTCCTCATATGCAGTCTCGCATATGGAATTAGTAAAATGCAAGAGGCCATGAACCCCAGGGCTTGCAATATTTTCTTTGCAGATATCTGGGGTTTTGTGGCCAATAGTTTGAAGTAGGTTGTCAGCTAAACTTTTTTCTCCAGAATGAGGAATGCCATCTGGGAAGTTGTGTTCAAGCTTGCTCCCAGGAATACAATCTGTTGGCAGGGTACTTCGTGAGATTTCTTTTCGTTGATGGTGCATCTCAGTGAGGTTAGAAGTTTCTTTACGAATGCCAGTTGTTGTAATAGCAAGTCCTGGCTTTCTGCCTGAATTAGACAATCGTCTGAATATGGGTAAATTTGAATATTTCTCTGCCTGCAAAATGCAATGGCTGGAGCTAGACACTTTGGCTTATCTACTGCGCCCAGGGTATTCACAAAGGGAAGTGCAGAGAACTGATAGTGCATGGAGCCTGCCCTGAAGCGTAGGTATTTCCTGCAAGATTCCCTTATTGGGATGTGCAGGTAAGCTTCCTTTAAGTCAAGGGTTGCCAGCCAGGCATCCTTGACTAGCATGGGGAGAAGCTGCTGCAAAGTTAGCATTTGGAATTTTGGAACTACCAGAAAGGTGTTGAGAAAAGAGAGGTCCAGGATAGGACGCCAGTTGTCGTCTTTTCTGGGTACCAGAAAAAGTCTTAAATAAAAACCTTGTCCCCTTTGTTCTTCTGGGACTAGCTGGATAGCCCTGATATTGAGAAGAGAGAGAACCTGTTGTTGGTCCTCTGCCCATTGATTTGGGGGTAGGTCTGGCCAACCATTTGGTGTTGGTAGGGTGTGGAAGTGGAATCTGTATCATTGAGAAAATATGCTCAAAACCCATTTGTGTTGGGTAACGAGTTCCCAGTTTTTTGCATGCAGGGCGAGTTTTCCTCCTAAGGGAGCAGGTAGTACAGCAGGGCCTAGAAGGATTAAGGTCAAGTCATTGTGCCATTTTTCTGTAGGGGGTGGCTTACTACTCCCTGCTTTGGAGGTGGGAGCCACCCACAGCTTAGGTTTGTGCGTAGCCTGAGACTGTTGCCTAGATGGTCTGCTGTTCCTGGGTTTGGACTGAAAAGGCCTAGAAGGGACTGGAAATAACCAGTTCTTTGAAGGCCAATGCCTACTGAATCTGGGAAGCTGTACCTGTACAGTTTGCATAGATTTATCTTTTTCCTCCATCCTTTTGAGGACTTCTGCTTTGTTGCCAAAAAGACCGTCTTGGTTTAAGTGGGCATCCAGTAATTTAGCTTTTACATGATCTAGCAAGTTGTGTTCCTTAAGACAAGTACGCCTTCTAAGTACAGAGCCAGTGAGTGTCAAAACCACATTGCAAAGTATGCTTACCAATTTGTTCTGCAGAATGCATTAAATCCTGTAATTCTTTGTGTTCAATACAATCAAGAATCAACATCATTTTCTGTTTAAGTAGGCCTATAACATACTGCTTATACTTTTATGAAACTGGCAATTTAAAAGCCCTAATGGCCAAAGTAGCAGAAGTATATACCTTCTTACCCCATCTGTCTAAGGCTCTAGAATCTCTATCAGAAGGGGTAGGATTTTTGGCAGTAGTAGCCTTAATGCCTTTTGGTCCTTGGGAAATGGTCTCTGGATTCGCAGAGGGATTCTTGAAGACGAATTTGAGAGTCAGGTACACTAATACCGGTCAGATTTTCTGGGAGCTGGAGGTGTAAAGTGTCTGGGGAAAGGCTAGATTCCAGGAAGGCATCATCTACAATGAGCAGAACAGGAGGGATAGCCAAAGGCCTGTGTTGAGGTAGTATTAAGAATTCCCTAAGCCTCTTTTTGGAGTCAGAGTAATCCTGGCTTTCCAAGCAGAAATGCTCCCTAAGAGTGTGCAAAGTTTCACCGAAAGAAAAATCTTCTGGAGGGGAAGCAGAGGGAATTGAATCCTCTGCATCAGAATCCTCATAAGTAGAGGAGGGCAAATCCTGGTAATCAGAAGGAGCAGAAATATCAGATTCCTGGTCAGAAGTATCAGAAAAAAAGCCAGTTCTAGGTCTTAGAGGGGGAAGGCTGGCTTCCCCCAATTAAGGTAATAAGATCTTCAGCCATTCTAAGCATTTGGTTTTTAGGTATATGGGCCAGAGCCATCTGTTTTCTAGGCGTGGTGCAAGTTTTAGGCCTGGATGAAAACAATGGCGTTGGTTTAAAATGCAAGCCTGTAGGCCTGAATACACCCTCAGAATCCAGTGTCTGCACAGCGGCTCCAGACCCATCCAAGGTAGAAACATCCACAGGTTCCATATTCGAAGAAGCACCTCGCGGCATACTGGACTCCAAATGGGTCTCAGTAGACACTTGCGAATCTGAAGTAGCAGGTATCAGGGGCTGCGAAAGCACCTCACTGAGTACCAGCGGACTGATAACTAGCTTAACGGAAGCATTGTCGGCAGTTTTGGACCTATGCGGTCTGTCTCTGTCTTTATCCTTACGTTTTTTTTTTGTTTTTTTTTCAGAAGCTCGGTAGACGGATGGCTTAACGAAGCCATTTCGGAGTACTGAGACAGAGTACAAAAGTAATTGTCTGCAAAGATAGCCCGACAACAAATAGTTCGGGGGTTGATCAAGGCACAAAACTGACAGTCAGTGACATCGTGGTCTGGGCCTAAACAGGGGATGCAGTACGAATGAAAATCTCTATGAGGTATTTGCTTTCCACAGGTAAGACAACTGTTAACTTTTACTGACATCGGTTGGAGCAAGAAAAAGAATCCCCAACGGGGTACTTATCTTTTTTTAAGATTTTGGATCTGTAACTCGAAAATGAAAATTTCAGGAGTCTGCCGACAGCACATGCAAACTGCTTCTGCTTCGGGCACCGCATGGCAAGGAAGATTGATGTAATGGCGTCGGCTGCATGTTTTTATACCCCCTAACGACCTGACATTGAGGAGGAGACAGCATCCGACGCAGAAATCAAAGACTCTGGTATTCAGGCTGGCTGAGGGCTACCTGCAGGCAGATAACCCAAATGTGATGACTGCAACAGTGAAACATGAAGAACATCCATACTGCTGATCACTAATCATCACCTCCCTTCTTAACCTAGCTTTCAATACTCTTTCCCATAACTTCATGCTGTGACTGATCAATTTAATCCCTCTCTAGTTACAGCTCTGCTCATCACCCTTATTCTTAAACATCAGTACCAAAACACTAACTATTCTGTAGGCATCCTCTCACTTTCCAAGATTTCATTAAACAATCTAGTTAAAAACTCCACTGCCTTTTCACCTAAACACCTCCATGCTTCCAAAGGTACGTCATCTGTACCAACAGCCTTTCCATTCTTCATCCTCTTCATAGCTATCCTTACTTCCTCCTTGTTAATCCACTGCACTTCATTATTCACTATCCGCACATCATCCAACAGTCTCCCCCTCTCATTCTCTTCATTTATCAGCCAAAGTACTCTTTCCATCTGCTCAATACACCTACAACATGTCTTTGGGATGTGGGAGGAAACCAGAGCACCCGGAGGAAACCCACGCTACCACAGGAAGGACATACAGACTCTGGAGAGAAACAAATTTAATCAGGCTACTACCAAGCAATAATAAATGCAGCAGAACAAACACACAAGTACTTTTAAGAAGAGGGAAAAGCAAAATAAGGTAATAAAGTAGAAAGAAACACGAACACAGTAAAAGCAGGTAACATGCAAATTTGTTTTTTTTTTTTTTTTGTTTTTATATAACAATAGAAAACAAGCAAACTGATTTAAAGAAATTACCCAATTAACCAGTAAAAAAACCTGAGCCCTGTTTCAGCAGTCTTCAACTGGACAAGTTCAGGGCCTAAGTGGGTATGCTTACGCAGATGTTCTCTCTGTATTAGGCAGGATGAGCTAATGAGACTAGACTAGGATAGGGCTGAACAGATGGGAATGGTAAGAGTGTCTGAAATCAAAATATGATCTCACTGTACTCGGTTGAGTGAGCAAATGAGATGAGCCCAGGAGGAATGTTAAAACACAAATTTACAGGAGAGGCGGTCAATTCCAAAGCCACCAAGATTAATACCACAACAAGAACAGGGTGGGTGGGGAAAACTAACTGCAGACACAAAGAGAGCTTACAATTTTCAGTGAACAAATAAACAGATAAATGCAGTACTATTTTTAACACAATATTCAATGAAACCTTAAAAAAGAAAAAAAAAAAGGCAGTAGTATCGTATAACACTGCAAGTTTGTACTTATCTCAGCTTGAAATAAAGTCGATGTAGGTATGTAAAAGCTAACCAAACAGCTCAAGTATGCAACTATTCAGCAGAAAATGGTGGTGGTGGTGGAAGGAACAGTGGTGAGGAAATCATTCCATGTTGCT
>NC_056725.1:1552520950-1552552275 GCF_019279795.1 Protopterus annectens | reverse complement strand
CAACAGGAGACTGAAAGTGCAACTCAAAGGCACAAAATCTGAAGTATTTCCTAGGAAGAGGATGGATTGATTGTATAGATAAGCATTCATTGGGTTCAAAGTAGCTATGAAGGCTTTGCAGAAAATCAAAGGAAAAGACTCTGGAGACATAACATCTTCAATTCTGGAATGCTTGAAAAAGGTACTGAGAACAAACAGATCCTGGACAGTTTTATAAATGCCTTACTTTCTTGGGATAAGGAAAACATGGAGTAGAAACTTTTTTGATTTGAGTGAGCAAATTCTATTACAGCTTGGGAGCAAAACATCTGATAAGACTGGATGACCTAGATGCTGTTGGTTCTGAGGTACCCGTGAACTGAGTGCTGAAAAAGAAAACATTTACATTAAAGACAGTATCCCTTTTAAATGTCTCAAAACCAAAGTGTCTGTTGTGATATTTTTCCAAACAAGAAGGTTGACCGTCTGTTTGGAATATCAGAAGGGAAGAGCTGACGTGGAAGGCAGAAGGGGAGAAGATGTAAGCAAAAGTTGGAAGGTTTACCATGGGAGGGGCCTTTAGCTCCTTTGAAAACAGATTTAGGCTTGTCTTAACATTTTCCTCTCATTTTTTTTTTTTTTTTTGTCTTTTCTTTGAGTGGATTTTTTGTGACAGAATGGGCCTGGTTCAGTGGTGTAGGTTCAGGCTTATAGCCTGATAAGGAATGAATTTGAGAGGAATAATCCAAAAGTTCAGATTCTGGTCCAAAAAATAAAACAATAAGTTATGTACTCACCATAACGTTACATGTTGGTAGTCCATCTCACCCTTCATTTTTACATACGGGTTCGTTGCCGACCCTCTGCTCAGACTCAGACGATTTTCAAGCTCAAAGACTTCTGGTTGGCTCGTGGCTAAACAGGTATCCCATTGTGCACCAGTGCAATCCTTAGATCTTGTTTGCTGCTCACTAGCAACAGAAAGAGATAGAAAGAAACCCTTAACCAACAAGCCAATACTGAAAGGTCGCCAACCAAGAAATTTACAATATTACCTCCAGATCTTCCAGGATGGGGGCAGGCAGGAGGGTTGGTAAAAACGAAGGGTGAGATGGACTACCAACACGGAACGTTAGGGTGAGTACATAACTTCTTTATGTTAGGTAGCCCAATCTCACCTTCATTTTTACATATGGGACCTAAGTCTTGGGTGGCTCACTGGAAGATACTCCTGAGCACCGTAGAGACAAAGGATGCTCTACCCCTAGAAGTCGAATCCAACTTATGAGTAATAAAGGTGTGAGGGGTAGTCCACGTAGCTGCTGCACAGATGTGATCAATTGGTACCCTGGCTTTAAAGGTTGCAGAGGTAGACAGAGACCTGGTAGAGTGAGCTTTGATCCTGTGAGGTAAAGGTCTGCCCTCCGAGCTGTAGATGAAAGCTATGCAACTCGAAATCCAGTTAGACAATGTCACCTTAGAAACTGGCAAACCCAATCTGGAATCGGAAAAGGAAACGAACAATTGGTCTGACTTACGAATTTCTTTGGTCCATTGCAAACGGAAACACAGCTGTCTGTACACATCTAACTGGCGAAAACTGTATTATGCTGCATTGCTATGATTGGGAAAGAAGACTGGCAGCTCAATGGACTGATTCAATGTGGCAGAAGAACCAACTTTGGGGACAAACGAAGGATTGGTACGTAAAGAAACCCTGTCTTTATGAAAAAACTAAATAAGGTGGTTTAATAGACAGAGCATGTAGCTCAGAAACATGCCTGGCTGATGTAATAGCTACCAAAAACACAGTCTTCCAAGACAAATATTTTAAGGAAGCTGAACGAGACGGTTCAAAAGGAGGGGATGTTAGTTTGGATAACACAAAATTTAAGTCCCAAGAAGCCACAGGTTCCTGTAAAGGTGGTCTCAGCAAGGTGGCTCCTCTCAAGAAGGTTTTACATAACTTATGCGACATAAGGTGAACATTTGGAGATCCCAAATAAAAATGTGAAATAGCCACCAATTGTACTTTGATGGTGGCTGCGACAGATCCCTGCTGAAAAAGCTCCGAAAAGAATTCCAGAATTACGGGAACGGGAGCGGTGTAAGGATCCACATTCATTTTCTGAGCCCAAATAGAAAACCTTTTCCACTTGCTGTCATACAGCCTTCTGGTTGATGGTTTGTGTGAGGATAAAAGAATATGGGACACGGACGATGAAACATCATGAAGCCTGACTAGAGATGGAACTGGATCAGCCAAGCTGTCAATTTGAGGGTGTGGAGAGAGGGGAGTAGCGAGCCAGACATGTGGGTCAGTAGATCTGAAACTGGGTCCAGGATCAAAGGATCGTCCAGGATCAAAGGATCGTCCAGAAGAAGAGGCTCAAGGAAGGGAAACCAGACCTGACGAGGCCAGTAAGGAGCAATGAGGATCAACTTGCTTCCCAGTCGGTTGGCTTTCTGTATCACTTTGGGGATTAGAGGAAAAGGAGGGAAGGCATAGAGAAGTCCTGTGGGCCAATCGTGTACCAGAGCATCTCTGGGTGCTTCCTCCGGAGGGGAAATTAGGGAAAAATAATTGCTGCACTTGGCATTGACTGGACTGGCAAAAAGGTTGCAGCAAGGTTGTCCCCATTTAAGGAAAATCTGTTCCACTATTTCCCATTTCAGAGACCACTCGTGGGGCAGCAGGATTGCCCAGCTCAGCTTGTCAGCTATCACGTTGGTTGTCCCCGGAATGTGTGTTGCCACCAGAAAGCGCTGGGAAGAAATCGCCCATTCCCAAACTCGCATGGCTTATCGACAGAATGGGTAAGATCTGGTACCGCCCTGTTTGTTGATATACCACACAACTGACGTAGTCAGATTGTATCGCAACCGTCCCTGGAGGAAGAAGGTCCTGAAGTGCTTGCAATGCCAGAAGCACCGCTCTCATCTCCAGAACGTTGATATGCAGATGAGCCTCGTGTTCTTGCCATGTGCCGTGGACCGTCCTGCCCAGATAATGCCCCCCCCACCCGACCTGAGAGGCATCCGTGGTCACAGTGGTAACGGGTTGGGCAGGCACAAAGGGAGCTCCCGTGAACAAATTGTTGGGGGCTATCCACCAACGAAGGTCCTTTTTGCATGATTCTGTCAGCAGAATAGAGTGATTCAGTGGAAGGTATTGGAACGACCACGGGGAGAATAGGAGCCATTGAAGGATTCTTATATGCAACCTGGCTAGAGGTATTAACAGAATGGTTGAGGCCATCGTTCCAAGAAGTTGAGGAATCCACTTTGCTTTGACATTCCAAAGTGGGAGAAGTCGCTAAACTTGAGACAAGGTTTTGTGCTCTTTCGGCGGGAAGACGAGCCATCATATCCACTGTGTCTACCACTGCACCTATAAAAATCACAGATTGCTTGGGCAGTAATACAGATTTTTCCCAATTTATGAGATCCCTAGTTGAGCACAAAGCTGGATGGGTGATGTCCCTGTTCTGGAGAAGTTGATGCCTGGTGGGGGCAGTCAGGAGCCAGTCGTCCTAATACGGAAACACCTGGAATCCCCGACGTCTCAGGTGAGCTGTCACTACTGCCATGCATTTGGTGAACACCCTGGGGGCTGTGGTGAGACCAAAGGGCAGAGCACGAAACTGATAATGTCTGGCTCCCAGCCGGAAGCATAGATATCTCCTTGACACCTTGTCCATTTTTATATGGTAGTAGGCATTGGAGATCTAGACAGCACATCCAATAGTCTTTCCCTAACAACGGGAGTATCAACTGCAGTGTTAACATTCAAAACTTGTCCTTTTTCACAGATTCCTTTAATCTGCCGAGGTCCAATATTGGCCTCCAGTCTCCAGTTCATTTTGGGACTAAAAAGAACCTGGAGTAAGTTCCGGATCCTATCTGGTCTGCTGGCACGGGCTGGATTACTCTTTGAGAGCAACTTGTTGATCTCCACAGTTGCCTGATCCCTGAGATTTGGTGGAACATCTGGGATCTTCTTGGGAACAAACGGTGGAAGGGAAAAGGGTATGATATATCCTCTGGTAATGACTCTTTGTACCCACTTGTCTTGGGTTAAATTTAGCCAGGCTACTGGATACAAAAACATGCGACCCCCGACTGGTCCCAGAGAAACACAGTCAGGCCCCACATCAGGAGCGCTAAGGCCGCCCTCGAAAGTAACTGCGACCTTGATGGTATTGCGGACCACCCCTGCCCCTAGGGCGACATCTACCATATCCTCCTCCTCTGTCTCTGAAGGAGGATTCACTCTGTCTGGAAAGGCCCTCTGGGACTTTTTGAACCACATCTTACCTCCCCTTTGTACTTTGGGGTATGGTCGAGAGGGGGCGGTAAAACGGACTCCCACGGCAGAGAGCGTCTTTCCTTCCTGTTCACACCAAGTGAGTGTGTATCTTTCACTTTGGAACCAAACAAGGAAGAACCATCAAATGGGGCATTGGTGAAGGTGGACTTGAACGGCTCCGCAAAATTACACAAGCGCATCCAGGAGTGGCGCCAAGGGCAACTCCTGAACTCGCTGCTCTGCTCGCTCCATCACCTGCATGAGATATGAGCCGCATGGAGGAGTTAACTACGGAATTTAGGGTGGATAACCGAGCAGAGATTCTATCCGGGACTCCCTCAGGACAAGCACCCTGTATGGAATAAAGAGATCCCTCTGCAACCTCATGAAATGGGTAAGGTAGTTCAGGAATCGAAGTGTAAAGGCCACTGAACTAAATACATGCTTCAAAATCTATTCATCTGTCGAGACTCCTTGTTTGATGGATGTACAGAGGAAGAAGTCTCTGCCAACTCCTCCTTTGTGGCTGCTGCCACCACCATGGCATCTACGGGAACGCCCTTAGACAAGAATTATTTTCCAGGAGGGGCAGACAGGAACTTAATTGGTCTTCTAGATACTGGCTCCACTGCATCGGGAGTAACCCACACCTTCCGACTAACCAAATCCATTAGCTCGTCAAAAGGTGGAGACACCCAAGAGGCAAAGGGTTGAGACCCAAAAGCCTTCAGGTACACTGACTCCTCATCAGAAGGGTTGACAGTGGGCCAGTTGCACCTCTGTTTAAGAATTTCTAGAATGTCTACAAAGGAGACATCATCACAGGACGACTTAGGAGATCCCTCAGACTCATCAGAGGTCAGTGTCCGATGTCAGAGACTCATGCTAGGAGTCAATATGCTTCCTCTTGCATAATCTTCAGTGGGGGCTCCTCAAAAAGACCTTCTGGGAAGCAGTGGGGGCCACCAGCCAGTGGCTCCTGAGGCTGTGGGCATCTGCTGTCTCCAGAGAGAGTAGGGACTGAGACCAAAGTGGGAGCCCTGGGGGGGGGGGTGCTTGTACCAAGGGCAGGGGCTGTAGATTGTGACAGCACACTCCTTATCTCAAAGGCAGATCTCTCCGGCTCCAAAGACCGTCCCCGCTCCGAAGAGACAAAGGACGGTGCCAGATCAATGCAGGGTTCGAGCTCACCCTGGCGGATGCACAGAGAGGAAGGCTCAGAACCAACGAAGATGGATTCAAAACTTCCCCCTTGGCACTGAGAGAAGAGCTTCGGTCCCTGGACATGACGGATGGAGCCGAACGTGTTGGAGCCGAGCTCAGCTCCAATGCAACAGCAAGGGGAGCCGGAACAGAGGGCTACTCCGTTGGTAACAAGCACTCCTGCTCCAAAAACACAACATGGCTCAGAGGAGGAATCGCAGATGGAGATAAGACTGGTTCGAGTGGCTCCGAGACAGACTGGGTCGGTGCCAACAAAAATTTAGGCAGGGCAGACTACTTCAGGAGTCTCAGTACTACCCTCTTCACATCTTCTTCCGAAAGACTCCTGGAAGACCTGGAAGATAAGGTTAGGGATCTCGACCTAGCAGGCACTGGAGATTTGACCATCACAGAGACCAGTTGGGACTCCACAGACCGGCTCAGAGAAGCAGTCAACTTTTAGTAAGGATTCAGTCAGCACAGACGTATCTGTGACCGACTCCGAAACCACAGTGCTCTCCTTCGGCTCTGAAGACTGAGGAGTCTAGGAGGCAGGTTTTATTAATTTGGCAGGCGGCTCCGAAACAGGAGCCAGAGCAGGCCTTTTTGCACCTTTAGAATTTGAGTCAGCTCTTGACTTAGAAGACTTAGACGAGCAAGCCGAAGAACCAGACAAAGCTTCCTTGAAGAGCGGCTTCAAAAGACCCCCGAGTATCAGTTTGTTCCTTCTCTCCTGCAACACTCTAGGGGAGAAAGCATGACAAAACAAACATGATTCTTGCAAATGGATGGCTCCCAAATAGTAGAGACAGCTACTGTGGCCATCAGTCAAAGCCATTTTCTGGGAGCACTTCATATATTTTTTAAACCCAGAGGGCTTGTGCTCCTTGCTATTCTTAGACATTGAAAACCCACAAGCAATCAGAGGGAAAAAATTAAGAGAGAAGAATGACTGAGAACTAGGTCCTCTAACTAAAAAAAGTACAGTTGTGTATACTTACCATAAATGTAGATGTTAGAGTGTATTCACTGTTGGAGTCATTACATTTGGGTAATCTGTTGGCAGGTTGCCCTCAGTCGGCATGAATTCCAAAGTCTTGGGTCCTGCGTCGGTTGCTGTCTCCTCTTCCATGACGTCAGGGATATAAAACATGCAGCCAAAGCCATTTTCTTTAGTTTTTCTTGCCCCGAAAAGGTAGCAATATTAAGAATAAATTTATATATATACATATATATATATATATATATATATATATATATATATATATATATATATATATATATATAAACATACATACATACACATGCATCAATATAAAGTTTACCTTCATCTACAAGCAAATACACCACATAGGTTGTAGAAGATACAGAAGGAAAGAAACTGTAGAATGATGGGGGGTGGAGGGAGGGTAACCTGGACTGCAACAGTGAATACACTCGAACATCTACATTTATGGTAAGTGTACACAACTGTGCTATGTTCTTCGTGTTTCACTGTTACAGTCTTTACATTTGGGTAGAATCCCAAAGCTAAGGTTGGGCGGCTGGAGCTAAACAGCATTAGGTGAGGCTATAAGGCCCTGCAGCACTGCAGTGGCAAAGCCTGCCCTGGACTTAAGTAGAGAAGCAAATAGTAATGCTTTGTAAAGGTGTGAACAGAACTCCAAGTAGCAGCCTCTAAAATGTCCTTGGTTGGTACTCCTCTGAGAAAGGCTGTTGAAGTCAATGCAGCCCTGGTAGAGTGAGACCTAATGCCCTAGGGCACAGGTTAGCCATGGTGTAGGTAGCAGAAACGGATGCAATGGCTTATCCACTTTGAAATTGTCTGCTTTGAAATAGCATTTCCTTCAGATCCTACAGCATATGACACTAGTAATTGCTCAGTTTTTCTTAGAGCTTTAGTCCTGCTCAAGCAGAATAGTACAGTTTTGTACCTACCATAAATGTAGATGTTCGAGTGCTAATACAGCTGCAGTAATCACAGATGGGTTTTCTGCCGTCAGGCGGGTCCTCGGTCGGCCGAATTCCAAAGTCTAGGTCCGGCGTCGGTTGTTGTCGTTTTCTTTCCTGAGGTCAGTGAGGCAGGGGTATATAAGATACAGCCGACGCCATTTTCTTCAGTCTTTCTTGCCCCAGGTGTCAGGTGCCCCCAGAAGGAAGGCAATACATAAATTATAATTATATACATGAAATGCAATATAATCAAAAATCAGTAGTTGCAAGCAAATATACCATAGAAGGATAATCCAATCAGGTTGTATGAAGAGGGGTTAGGCCCTAGGCCTTTACCAAGAGGGGAAGGAAAGGGGGGGGGGGAACTGTACTGCAGCTGTATTAGCACTCGAACATCTACATTTATGGTAGGTACAAAACTGTACTATGTTCATCGTGCATACAGCTGCAGTAATCACAGATGGGTAGAATCCCAAAGCTACGCACAGGGTGGTAAGCACTAGGTGGAACTGGGATGAGCCAGAATGCCCTGCAACACAGCAGTGGCAAAGCCTGCTCTAGTTTTGGAATATAAAGGCAGGTGGTAGTGTTTTGTGAAGGTATGCACAGAACTCCAAGTGGCTGCCTCCAAAATATCTTTGGTAGGAACTCCTCTGAGGAAGGCTGTAGAGGTAGCTGTGGCCCTGGTGGCGTGGGATCTGATGCCTGTAGGGACAGATTTTCCATGATAGGAGTAACAAAACCGTATGCAGTGGCCTATCCATTTTGAAATAGTCTGTTTGGCAACTGGCTTCCCTTGAGCTCCTACAGCATAGGACACAAAAAGTTGTTCTGATTTCCTGAAAGGCTTTGTTCTGTCCAAATAATAACGTAGCTGTCTATGGATGTCTAAGGAGTGTAGCAGCCTTTCCCCTTTGTTTTGAGGATTGGGGTAAAAGGTAGGCAAGTGTATGGCTTGATTTAAAGCTACCCAGGATACCACTTTAGGCATAAATGATGGGTTGGTTCGAAGGGAAACCCTGTCCTGATGGAAGATGAGAAAGGGCTGCACAGCCATGAGGGCTTTTAGTTCCGAAACCCTACGAGCTGAGGTAATGGCCAGAAGGAAAGCTGTTTTCCAGGACAAATATTGCAAATCTGTTGAGGCAGCTGGTTCAAAGAGAGGCAATGTTAATTTTTCTAGAATGTAATTAAGATCCCAGGCTGGAATTGGTTGTTTCCTTGGTGGTCTTATATTCTTAGCCCCTCTGAGGAACTGTCTTAAGAGTGGGTGAGAGAATAAGGGTGGATCTGTGTTGAATTCTGCAGAAATGGCTGAGGCATGGATTTTTATGGAGGAAAATGAAAGTCCACTGTTCAGCAGCTCAGCTAGATACTGTAATACCCGAGGCAAAATCAGTTTTCTAGGGTCCTGGCCTTTTTTCTTATTCCAAGAGCAGAACCGTTTCCATTTTGCGGAGTAAGCCTTTCTAGTAGATGGCCTTCTGGCCTCCAAAATGACATCCTGCACCTCTTTGGGGAGTAGAGTCTGTTGTGGTGTTAAGGAATTTTCCATGCAGCGAGATTGACGGTTTTCAGCTGATTGTGAAGAGTTTTGTAGCTGTGCTGAGTCAATAAAAGAGGCATTAGAGGTAGGGACCAGGGAGGAGTATGTGTTAGGCTCCTCAGGAGTGGGTACCAGTGTTGTCTTGGCTAGTCTGGAGCAATCAGTATCATCTTTGGTCTGTCTGCTCTTGCTTTCAAGAGCACCTTGGGCAGAAGAGGCAGAGGTGGGAAAGCGTAAACTGTCCATGCTGTCCAACTGAATGAAAGGGCGTCCACTCTCCAGGCCTTTGGATGAAAGGTCCTTGAACAAAACTTTTCCAACTGATGATTCCTGTGGGAGGCGAAGAGATCTATGTCTGGCCTCCCCCACGCTTGGATTATCTTCGTAAACACTTGAGGATGCAACTTCCATTCGTGTGGATCTGTCATATTTCCGCTTAGATTGTCTGCCAGCGTGTTTTCCAAACCTGGCAAGTACTGTGCTTGAAGTTCGATTTGCCATTCCAGAGCCAAGTCCCAAAGTGTCATGGCTAGTCTGAACAGGGGGTATGAATATGTTCCTCCTTGTTTATGTACCACATTACTGTGGTGTTGTCTGTTCTTATCAATAATTGTCCTGGATGCAGGAAGTCCTTGAAATCTGTAATTGCATTTATCACTGCTAGCATTTCTTTTTGATTGATGTGAAGGTGCTTTTCCTTTTGGGACCATTTGCCCTGAATGCACCTGTCTGTCATGTGCGCCCCCCAGGCGTAATCTGAGGCGTCTGTTGTGATGACTTGATTTGCTTGAGGCTTGCAGAATGGGAGACCTGTGTTTGTTTGACATGCTTGGGCCCACCATAGAAATTCCTTTTGCAAACATGGAATTATTGGTATTATTGTTTCCAAACTGTGGCTGTGCTGAGACCAAAGGTTTTTTAGGTACCACTGAAGTTTCCTCATATGCAACTTTGCACATGGGATTAAAAGAATGCAAGATGCCATGAAGCACAGAGCCTGCAGGATTTTCCTTGCAGTAAGCCTGGTACAATTTGCTAGTATTTTGAAGTATTGAGTTAGTTGCCCTGTTTTTCTGGCGTAAGATAGGCCATCTGGGTGTTTGTGTCCAAGTTGTCACCCAGGAAAGTTATTTTCTGAGATGGTGTTAGCCTGGATTTCTCTTTGTTGATTGTGTATCCCAGAGAATGCAGTAACCGTGTTACATAAGCCAGATGTTCCAGAAGTATGTGCTTGCTGTCCGCTTGGATCAGGCAGTCGTCCAAATAAGGGTAAATTTGTATCCCTTGAAGTCTGCAGTAGGCAATTACTGATGCCAGGCATTTCGTGAATACTCTGGGCGCAGTAGATAAGCCAAAGGGCAATGCAGAGAATTGATAGTGGATTGAACCTGCAAGAAATCTGAGGTATCTTCTGCAGCTTTGTCTGATTGGGACATGCAGGTATGCCTCCTTGAGGTCCAATGTTACCAGCCAAAACTCCTTGCCCAGCATGGGAAAAAGCTGCTGTAATGTGAGCATCTTGAATTTTGGTACGAGTAAGAATGTGTTTAAGATGGATAAGTCCAAAATGGATCTCCAGTCGGATCCTTTCCTTGGTACCAGAAATAGCCTGGAGTAAAAACCTTGACCTTGCTCGTGAATAGGTACCTCTTGAATAGCTTTCATGTCTATGAGCTTTGAAATTTGTAGATGTGCCTCTGCCCTTTGATTGTGTGGCAGGTTTGGCATGCCTCTCATTTTTGGAAGACAGTGTGAAAATGAAATCTGTAGCCTCTGTTTATAACGTCCAGGATCCATTTGTCTGTTGTGACAATATGCCAATTTCTTGCAAATAATGCCAGTTTTCCTCCCAAGGGTGCTGCCAGCTGAGACTTGCTTGGCATGGAAAGGAGGAAGTCATTGGGTTTGTTTCATGTATTGTTGTGCACTGTCTTCGCCACCTCTTGGTGCTGGAGTTTGCCATTGCCTGCCTCTATATGATCCTTGTGATTGTCCTCTGCCCCTTGTGCGCCTGTATCTACCTCTTTGGGGCTTGTCCGTGGCTGGAAAGGACCAGTTTTAGAAGGCCAATTTCTGCTAAAACGTGGTGGTTGAACCTGTAGAAAAGCTTTGACAGTTTGCATAGATTTGGCTTTTTCTTCCATTTTCCGTAGTATCTCTTCAGCATTAGTACCAAATAACACATCCTTTTGTAAAGGAGCATCTAATAGTTTAGCTTTCACATGATCAGGCAAGATTTGTTCCCTAAGCCAGGCATGTCTGAATGACTGATCCTGTAACAGCAGCTCTACTTGAGGCCTCTAGGGCATCATAGCCACATTGTAAGGTGTGTTTACCCACTTGTTGTGCACTATGCATCATATCCTGCAACTCCTTCAAGTCTGGTTGTTCAGGTTGAGACATTTTATTTCTTAATTGTGATAACAGAAACTGCTGATATTTAAGCATATGAAACTGACAATTTAAGGCCCTCGTGGCTAGGGTGGCCGAGGTATATACCTTTTTTCCCCATCTTTCTAAGGATCTTGACTCACTTTCGGAAGGTAGTGGATTCTTAGCAGTAGAGGCCTTCATTCCCTTGGGGCCTTGAGAAATGGTTTCAGGGTCAGCATTATGGCTTTTGTAAAGAAATTGGTGAGAGTTAGGAACTCTGTAGTACCTATCAGGCTTGACTGGGGCAAGAGGCAGGGAATCCGGATTAAGGCAAGCCTCCGAATAATCATCATCAAGTATGTCCAGGACAGGAGGTATCGCCAGAGGTCTGTGTTGAGGTAACAAAAGAAATTCCCCAAGTCTTTTCTTGGAATCAGAAAAGTCTTGGCCTTCCCAATGGAAGTGTTCCCTCAAGGTGTGCAAGGTTTCCCCAAAAGAAAAATCCTCAGGAGGAGATACAGAAGGAATGGACTGCTCTGCATCAGAATCTTCAAAAGGGGAGTAAGAGTGTTCCTCTACATCAGAATGTTCTGAAAAATGGAGCCCTGATCAGAAGAGGGAGAATCTTCCTCCACTCTGGGTCTCTTGTCTGGAGGGGGTTGGGAACCCCTGATAAGAGTAATTAAATCCTCAGTCATTTTAAGCATCTGCTTTTTAGGCATGGGGCCTGGAGATGGGCCCTGTGCAACAGGCCTCTTGGGATGCCTGGCTTATTTGGACTTGGTAAAGGCCTTAATGGAAAAGGAAGATGAGGGTCTAAAGACACCATGGGTGGAAGTGGACCTGTCCACATTAGAAGGCTCAACGCTCACAGTGGCTTCGGTGGTTGTAGTCTGGGTCTGGGCCGAGGTACCTGCGGTCTCGGTTACAGAAGACAACGCCAAAGAAGTGCCGTCGGTAGTCAGGAACTGCATAGGCGTCTCGCTGAGAACCGGACCACGTGTAGCCGGTTTTGGCGTGGTGTCTGTGGGGACCGCGGACCTCGCGTGTCAGTCCTTGTCCTTACTTTTTTTTGGACAAAACGGTAGTCGGAGTCTCAGACAACATTTTATAATCAAAGGCTGTACCAAAAAAGTGTTGGGTGAACTCCGCCCGATGCTTGATAGTGCGTTTATTGAAAGTAGCGCAAAAACGACAGCCCGAGACGTCGTGGTCTGGGCCTAAACAAGGTATGCAGAGGGAATGGAAATCCTTATGCGGTATTTGCTTCCCACAAGAAATACAATTGATAACTTTTTCTGACATCGGTCTGAGGCAAGAAAAGTTTCCCCAACGGGGTACTTAGCTTTAATGAAGACTTCGGTTTCCAATTTTTTGTAAATTCAGGAGCTGGTTGACCGGCACTTGCGAACTGCTTCTGCTTCGGGCACCGCACGGCAAAAAAGACTGAAGAAAATGGCGTCGGCCGTGTCTTATATACCCCTGCCTCACTGACGTCAGGAAAGAAAACGACAACAACCGACGCCGGACCTAGACTTTGGAATTCGGCCGACCGAGGACCCGTCTGACGGCAGAAAACCCATCTGTGATTACTGCAGCTGTATGCACGATGAACATCTTAGCCGTCTGTGTACGCCCAAGGAATGCAGAATTCTCTCCCCTTTGTTCTGCGGATTTGGATAAAAAGTTGGCAGATGAATTGTTTGCTTAAGAGCCACAATGGGAATTACCTTAGGCATAAAAGAAGGATTTGTCCTCAGAGGCACCCTATCTGGGTAAAATATGATAAAAGGCTCTACAGCCATGAGGGCCTGTAGCTCTGAAACTCTTCTTGCTGAAGTAATTGCTAGAAGTAAAGCCGTCTTCCATGATAAGAACTTTATGTCAGCGCTAGCAGCTGGTTCAAATGGAGGCAGGGTGAGCTTTTCCAACACATAATTGAGGTCCCATGCAGGTAAGGGTTATCTTCTAGGAGGCCTTAAATTTTTGGCTCCTCTAAGATACTGCTTTAGTATAGGATGAGAAAAGATTGGTGGCTCTGTATTGTAATGAGGTGAAAAGGCTGAGGCATGGATTTTGATTTATGAGAAAGATGGGCCTTTGTCCAACATCTCAGTTGTTGTGTCTTTCAGCTTTTCCCTGGTTAGGGGTCGTCACAGCGGCTCCAGTCCGCTAATGATTGGCAGTAGATTTTTACGTACCGAGTTGCCGGCTCTGACGCACAACATTCAACAAAGGTACGCCAATTCACACGTCTCCACACAGAAGACGCTCTAGCTGAGAATCGAACAGGGCAACGTCTTACTGTGAGGCGACAATGCTACCGCATCTCAGTTAAGTATTGTAATATCTGAGGAATATGTGGTTCTGATTTATCAGTTCCTTGTGCTGGATTCCAAGCACAGAATCTCTTCCATTTGTCAGCATAAGATTTTCTAGTACTAGGCCTTCTGGCTTCCAAAATGACATCCATCACAGCTTTAATGAGATGTGTCGTTTCTATGATTACAGGATTAGCCATGCTGTCAGGTTCAGAGTCTGTAGTTGATTGTGCGGATCGGATTGTTTTGCTGGGACAGTAGTTGTGGTTTTTGAGGCAAGGTCCAAGCTGGGTATTGAGACAAGTTCCTTAGGACTGGGTACCAGTATTGGCGGGGCCAGTCCGGGGCAATTAATATCATCTTTGGCTTCTCTTGTCTGACTTTTAGGAGGACCAAGGGTAGAAGAGAAAAGGCGTAAACTGTTTTTTCCAACTGAAGGATAGGGCGTCCACTTTCCATGCTTGTCTGTGATAAGTCCTTGTGCAGAATCTTTTCAGTTGATAATTCTGAGGAAAGGAAAATAGATCTACGTCTGGGCTCCCCCATTTCTCTGTTATCATGCTGAAGACTTGTGGATCTAGTTTCCACTCGTGAGAATCCATAAGGTTTCTGCTTAAATTGTCTGCCAGAGTGTTTTGTTTTCCTGCAGGAATTGAGCTTGAAGATGTATTTGGTAGGTAAAAGCGGTGTTCCACAGTGCCATGGCTAATCTGCAAAGGGGGTAGGAGTGTGTGCCCCCTTGCTCGTTTATATACCACATGACTGTGGTGTTGTCCATCTTTATCAGTAGTTGTCCTGGATGAAGTAAGTCCTTGAAAGCTGTTAGGGCATTTTGAACAGCTAGCATCTCTTTCTGGTTGATATGTAGATACATTTGATTTGGTGCCTATATGCCCTGAATGCATCTTCCTGTGATGTGGGCCTCCCCACCCCGGCATAATCTGATGAATCTGTTGTTGAGGTTTGGCTGGCAGGGTGTAGAGTGAAGGGCTGCCCCATGTTTTGGTGACCGGCCTTTGCCCACGATAGAAACTCCTGTTACAGGCAGGGAATGAGAGGAATCATTGTTTCCAGACTGTGTGAATGTTGACTCCATAAATTTTTTTTAGGTACCATTGAAGTTTCCTCATATGCAGTCTTCCATATGGAATCAGTAGGATGCAGGATGCCATGAAGCCCAGAGTCTGCAGAATTTGTCTTGCAGAAGACTGGGTTTTTGCTGCGATCAGTTTGAAGTAAGTAGTCAGTTGCCTTTGTTTGTCTGGTGTGAGGTACGCCATCTGGGCAGTTGTATTCAAGCTTGCACCCAGGAATGTTATCTTTTGAGAGGGTACCAGTTGTAATTTCTTTTCGTTTATTGTGTACCCTAGGCATATTAAGAGCCTTTTCACAAATGCCAGGTGTCGTAGAAGAGTGTCCTTGTTCTCTGCTTGAATGAGACAGTCGTCAAAGTAAGGATATATTTGAATACTTCTTTGTCTGCAAAATGCAATTACTGGTGCCAGGCACTTTGTAAAGACCCTGGGCGTAGTAGATAAGCCAAAGGGCAGTGCAGAGAATTGGTAATGCATTAAGCCAGCCTTGAATCCGAGGTATCTTCTGCATGACTGTCTTATTGTGACATGCAGGTATGCCTCTTTCAGGTCTAAAGTCACCAGCCAAGCATTCTTGCCCAGCATGGGCAGAAGCTGTTGCAAAGTGAGCATTTTGAATTTTGGAATGTCCAGGTATGTGTTCAAAAAAGATAAATCCAGTATTGGCTGCCAGGCCTTGTCTTTTCTGGGTACCAAGAACAGTAGAGTAAAAACCTTGCCTTTTTCCTGTTCTGTCTGGTACTGTCTGAATGGCCCCCATATCCATGAGGGACGTAACCTGTTTCTGTGCCTCTGCCCACTGTTTTTTTGGCAGATCTGGCCAACCATTTGTCATTGGCAGAGTGCGGAAATGGAATCTGTATCCTTGTGATACGATGTTTAGTACCCACTTGTCCTGGGTTATTAACTGCCAATTTTGAGCAAAAAGTGCTAATTTTCCCCCTATGAGTGCTGCCCATAGATAAGTGCTTGGTGTAGGCAGAGGGAAGAAATCATTGGGATTGCTTTCTGTAGGTTTGCGCTTTATCTCCTGCAGATTTGGAGGTGGATGCACCCCATTGCTTCGACCTGTACGAGTCTTGAGCCTGGTACCTGGAACCCTTAGGGCGCCTGGATTTTCCCCTTTGAGCTCTTTCCGACACAGGAAAGTACCAACTTTTTGTAGGCCAGTGTCTACTGAATCTAGGTGGCTGCACTTGTAAGAAATCTTTAACAGTTTGCATGGACTTAGCTTTGTCTTCCATTTTCTTTAAAACCTCTTCTACCTTAATACCAAACAGAGAATCATGCTGTAAAGGTGCATCTAGCAATTTAGCTTTAACATGACAAAGCAAATTTTGTTCCTTTAACCAGGCATGCCTCCTAATCACAGATCCAGTAGCTGTGGCCCTGCAGGAGGCCTCTAAAGAATCAAAACAACATTGCAAAGTATGCTTTCTAACTTGTTCAGCTGCATGCAATAATTCCTGCAATTCCTTATTTTCTGCACATTCTGAAATCAACATAATTTTCTGTTAAAGCAATCACATAACATGTTGTTGGTACTTAAGCATATGAAATTGACAGTTCAAGGCCCCGATTGCCAAGGTTGCAGATGTATAAATCTTTTTTCCCCATCTGTCCAGTGCCCTTGAATCTCTGTCGGAGGGGGTAGGGTTTTTTGCCGTTGAGGCCTTAACTTCTTTTGGACCCTGTGAAATAGTTTCAGGATCAGCAGCAGGATTTTTAAATTAGAAGTTATGTACATACCATAACGTTACATGTTAGTTGTCTTCTCTCCCCTTCTTTCTTGCTGGATGGGTTCGGAGCCGATCCTCGGCTTCGACTCGGCACTTGCTAAGCTCGAGAACTCATTTTACCAGCTCGAGGCAACCCTATATCCCATGATGCAAGGCGTGACTACCTCAGATCTCGTTTGGTAGCTAGAAGAAAGCCCTGTCAAAAAACACTTCTTCCCCAGGAAGAAGATACTAAATGTAGGAGAAACTAGGCCAATAGCCACTAACAATAATGACTCTTCCTACTGGGAACTCTTAGAAAGTGTGACAACACCCCCAACAAAAGAAAGGTACAACCTCAAGATCAGTCCAGGCCAGGGGGAAGGAGGGAGGGACGCAAGAAAGAAGGCGAGAGAAGACAACTAACATGGAACGTTATGGTATGTACATAACTTCTAAATGGTGAGTTGGCAAACTCGCCTTCATTCTTGCTGGATGGGCAGCGTCCTAGCACCTCTATCCTGGGGGGCTCAATGGAACAGACTCTTGAGAACTGTGGAACCAAACCTAGCCCTGTCCCTGGAGGCCAAGTCCAATTTGTAATGAGAGACAAAGGTGTGAGGAGTGGCCCAAGTGGCTGCTGCACAAATGGTGTCAATAGGTAGCCTATCCTGAAAGGCTGTGGATGTGGACAGGCTCCTGGTAGAATGTGCTTTTGGTTTTGAGGATAGTTGCTTGCCTCTAAGATGATAAACATAAGAAATGATAGAAGACAGCCATCTGGATAAGGTCACTTTAGAGACTGGGAGACCCTTTCTGTTCTCTGCATAAGAAAGGAATAATTGATCAGATTTTCTGAATTGTTTAGTTCTGTCCAAATAATATCTGAGCTGACGATGGACATCTAAGCAATGAAGTTTTTGTTCAGCTTTGTCTGAATAATTAGGGAAAAAACTGGCAAATCAATAGATTGGTTAAGATTCGTCTGGGAAGCAACTTTGGGCAAAAAAGATGGATTAGTTCTTAAAGATACCCTATCTTTGTGAAAGATCAAGTAAGGGGAACGGACACAGAGGGCCTGAAGTTCAGAAACCCTTCTAGCTGAAGTAACAGCAACCAAGAAAATTGTTTTCCAGGAAAGAAACTTTAAGGAGCATGTAGCAGCGGTTCAAGGGGTAGAATCAAGGATGCCAGCATTAAATTCAAATCCCATTGCGGAGGAGGATCTCTGATTGGAGGCTTCAGGAGAATTATACCTCTCAGAAAAGCTTTGCAAAGCTTGTGGGACATTATGCTTTGATCCGCTAAACCAACATGAAAATTAGAGATCGCTGCCAACTGGACTTTAACTGTAGAAGAAGACCCCGATTGAAAAATCTCTGCTAAGAAGTCCAAAACTGAATGCAGTGGAGCAGTAAAGGGATCTATGTGTTTAGACTTTGCCCAGAAAGAAAAACGTTTCCACTTACTAGCATAAATCTTTCTGGTGGAGGACTTTAGAGAAGCTACTATGATGTTCCTAACGGGGTTCGAGATCATAGGAAGCCTGGCTAAGGAAGGAAGTGGAGCAACCAAGCAGTGATGTTGAGAGAATGAATGGCCCGGTGCGGTTGACCCGACTGGTGGGTCAGAAGATCTGGAACTGGGTCCAGATGCCAAGGCTGGGCCAGGAGATGATGCAGGGACGGAAACCAAATTTGTCGAGGCCAGTAAGGGGCAATAAGGATCAACTTGGCTCTCAATACGGTAGCTTTCTGAATAACTTGTGGTATCAGTGGAAATGGAGGAAAAGCATACAGAAGTCCCCGGGGCCAATCCTGGGTTAGAGAGTCTCTCAGGGAATGGCCTGGTAGAGGAAAGAGGGTGAAGAAGTCCGGGCATTTGCTGTTTTGGGGTGTAGCAAAAAGGTTGCAGGAAGGAAGCCCACTTCTGAAAAATCTCGTCCACTACCGATTGCTTGAGAGACCACTCGTGTGGCATGAGAATAGCTCTGCTCAGTCTGTCCGCTAAGAGGTTGGATCTCCCGGGGATATGCGTTGCTATCAGAAACCGATGACAGGAGATTGCCCATTGCCAAAGTCCGAGAGCTTCTCGACACAGTGGGTAGGACCTGGTCCCGCCCTGCTTGTTTATGTACCAGACTACAGACATGTTGTCCATCTGAACTGCAATAGTCCCTAAGGGAAGAAAGTCGCTGAGGCTTGCAACGTTAAAAGCACTGCTCTCATCTCTAGGACATTTATGTGCAGATGGTATTCTATGGGTTGCCAAGTCCCATGGACCATCCTGCCCTGATAATGCCCCCCCACCCGATCAGAGAGGCATCCGAAGTGACTGTGGCAACCGGAACTGGGGGAACTAACAGTCGGCCCTGATGGAGCAGAGGAGAAGACATCCACCAGGTTAGATGACTCTTGCACGACTGCATGACAAAAATCTCGTGACTCATGGGGAACTGCTGGAATGACCATTGAGCGAACAACATCCACTGCAGAAGACGCATGTGGAAGCGGGCTAATGGCAGTAGAACAATGGCCGCAGCCATAAGACCTAGAACCTTCAGGACAAATTTGGCTCTGATCTTCTTGCTGAGTAATATGATCCGAACATACTTCTGAATGTCCAGAATTCTTTGTTTTGTGAGTCTGGCTGACATACTGACAGTGTTTAATTCTGCGCCTATAAAGGTAATAGATTGGCAAGGCGACAGAGAAGATTTTTCGAAGTTTACTGAAATGCCCAATTGTTTGCAGGCTTGCAGAGTGTAGTCTCTGGCCTTGAGAAGTTGATGCCTGGTGGTGGCGGAGAGGAGCCAGTCGTCTAGATACGGAAACACCTGGAATCCTTGACGTCTCAGATGAGCCGTAACCACTGCCATACATTTGGTAAACACTGAGGGCTGTAGTGAGGCCAAAGGGCAGGGCTCTGAATTGAAAATGACTGGACCCCAGCCGAAAGCGGAGAAACCTTCTGGAGCGCCTGTGAATCTTTATATGATAGTACGCATCCTGAAGGTCTATTGAGCACATCCAGTTATCCTTGCCCAAAAAGGGTAGAATGGACTGAAGCGTGACCATCCGGAACCTTGCCCTCTTGACAAACTTGTTTAGTTTGCTGAGGTCTAAAATTGGTCTCCAATCTCCCGACCTTTTGGGGACCAAAAAGAATCTTGAGTAGATGCGGATCCTACTTGGTCTGCTGGCACTATTTGGACGGCTCTTTTGCTAGGAGCTTTGATACCTCCTGCTTTGCCAATTCCTTAGACCGGGTGAGGCGTCTGGAAGGGATTGATGAGGAACGGATAACTCTCGAAGGGATATTGTAACCCTCGGATATGATCGACTGTACCCATTTTTCTTGAGAGAGGAGCCAGGCTATTGGGTACAGCGACAATCTTCCCACGACTGCCTCCAAGGGTGGGCAGTCGGGCAACACCTCAGGGATGCTGGAAGGGTTTATCAGGGAGAGTCTCCCTGCTACCCTGATTCTGCGGACCCCCTCTGCCCCTAGGGCAGCACCTATTATTATTACCCCCTCTGCCTCTGGGGGTAAACTGACCACGTGTGTCCGGCGTGACTCCTTGAGATTTACGGAACCACATCTTCCCTCCCTTCTGACCCTTTGGATAGGGTCTTGAAGGGGTGGAGAAATAGACTCCTACGGCAGAAAGGGTCTTGCCGTCTTGTTCACACCTGGTCAATGTATCCTTCACCTGAGGTCCGAACAAAGCAGAACCGTCAAAGGGGGTATTGGTGAAGGACGCCTTAAAAGGGTCTGCAAAATTACAAAGCCGCATCCAGGCCTGACGCCTAAGTGCCACTCCTGTGCCTGCGGCCCTACTCGCCCCATCGGCTGCATAAGAAATGAGCCGCATGGAGGAGTTAGTCAAAGAATTGTGGATTCCTAGCTGTGAGGCAATCTTTTCCTGAGCCCCAGTCGCCGAAGGATCCTGAACCACTTCACCTAGTTCCTTGAGAATGTCTCTCTGAAGTCTGGTAAAGTGACAAAGGTAGTTCAGCGAGCATAGCAAAGGTCGCTGAAGAAAACATCCGCTTGCCGTACCTATCCATGGTCCTAGAATCCTTATTAGGAGGATGGACAGGCACAGAAGGATCAGCAAGTTCCTTCTTGGTGGCCGCCACCACCATAGCATCAACAGGGGCCCTTAGAAAGAAACTGTTTGTCTGCAGGGCTGTAATGAATTTGGAGGGCCTCCTAGGAACTGGTTCCACAGAATCCGGGGCTGCCCACGCCTTCCGAGCCACTTGCATGAGTGGGTCGAAAGGCGGAGACACCCAGGAAGTGGAGGGTCAAGATCCAAAAGCCTACAGGTATACCGACTCATCCTTGGAGGGGTCAAAGGAAGGCCAGTTCCCCTCTGCTTAAGGAGTTCCAGGATGTCTGAAAAGGAGACATCCTCAGAGGGGGACCGTGGGGAACCCTCCGACTCATCTAAGTCTGTATCTGATGTAGCAGACTCAGGGGAGTCTGTGTGCTTCCTCTTACACGTCCTCTTCAGGGTTCTGCTGCAGGATCAGGAGAAACCTCGGAAGAGGAAGTTATTCCCAATGGGGAAACCTGGGGCGATGGATCTCTGGGTCCGGGAGCAAGAGACATCAACAGGCACCGAAGATGGAGGAGCTAAAGGAATAGACCGTTGACCTAGCTCAGGGGCTAGGACACTCCTCATCACCTCGAAGGCTCCCCTCCCAGGGAGGCCAGAAGAACCCGCTCGAAGAAACAGGAATCCCCAGCCCCACGAAGAGAAGGCTCCGAAGCCGATGTCGGTGCCGAGCTCACCAATGCAAGCTCCAAGAGGGAGAGCAGGGTGGGACAAGGGTCCGATGCCACTCGCCCCCTCGGAGCCGACAAGGGAGACTCGACGACCGGATCCCTCCAAGGAAGGTCTCATGGAGGAGATAGGAGCCAAAGACGTCGGAACCGAAAGGGGAAGTATCGGCTCCAGCGCACCCACGGTCACCGTTCCGAGAAGCTCCGTCTCCGAACTCTGAAGGAGAGTCGGAGGAGGAAGTTCAAGGGGATGAGAAATAGCAGACGTCTGTTGAGATGGGCTATGGAGCATTTGGGCTAGTGCCTGTGACTTCAACAGTCTGCTTACCACCCTCTCTAAATCGTGGTCTGACAGCCTGGAAGATCTTGAAGATCGGCTCCGATGGCTCCGCTCCGACAAAAGAGGAGATCCCGGAGCCGAACGAATCGACTCAAGGGAAGGAGACTGAGATCTCTTCCTGGATGTAGCCATCGGAGCAGACGACCCCTCGGCTCCAGATGGAGCTGAAGACTTATCAGCTCCAATACTGGATAAAGACATGTCGGCTCCGGCTGGAGCCGACAAAGTAATGGGTATTTGTGTGTCAGAGCCAGACTGAGCAGACACAACAACCTCCAAAATGGAAAGATCGACTCCGAAGGAGTCTGAGCCACAGCCGAAGGCTTGGAGACTACAGCCTGGGCTTTAGATGGCTTAGAGGGTTTAACCGACCCAGCCTTGGTCGGAGAACCCTCTGGCTTTAGCAAGCCACGAAGAATCAATTTGTTTCTTCGTTCCTGCAGGACTCTCTGGCTAAAGGAGTGACAAATGGCACAGGAGTCCTGCAGGTGTAAAGGCCCCAGGCAGTAAACACAAGAAGTGTGACCGTCTGTCAGAGACATTTTCTGACAGCACGAGTCACACTTCTTGAAGCCTGAGACCTTCACTTCTTTAGACATAATTATGTCAAAAAATAGACAGATACACAACAGTCACACAGTTAACCCCCAAAAAACACACAACCTGACAGGAATTAACTGTGAGGGAGGCTTAAGGCCTGAAGAAAGGAAATAACTCCCAACGTAAAAAAAGGGGAATATAGGATAGGAGATTATCTAAAAGTATAAAAATATACCCAATAAATGACAACTAAGAGATAAGGGAGAAAAAACCCTGACTAATCTTATAAAATTGAAGCTTTACCTGAGCTGGTAAAAAAGGAGACCTCTTCATGAAGCGGCAAACGAGATCTGAGGTAGTCACGCCTTACATCATGGGATATAGGGTTGCCTTGAGCTGGTAAAATGAGTTCTCGAGCTTAGCAAGTGCCGAGTCGGAGCCGAGGATGGGCTCCGAACCCATCCAGCAAGAATTAAGGCGAGTTTGACAACTTAACATCAAATATTTATGAGAGTCGGGGACCCTGTGATATCAGTCAGGCTTACTGGGAGCCAGAGACTAAGAGTCAAGGGTCAGGCTTGACTCCGAAAACGCATCATCCACAATGCCTAAAACAGGGGGACTGGTTAAAGGCTTGTGCTAAGGGAGAAGAAAGAAATCCCAGAGCCTCTTTTTTGAATCTGAGAAGTCTTGACTCTCCCAGTGAAAATGCTCCCTCAAAATATGCAAGGTTTCTCCAAAAGAATAATCCTCAAGAGGAGATGCAGATGGAATAGACTCCTCAGCATCAGAATCCTCATAGGGAGGTAAAGATAATTCCTGATTAGAAGAAATAGAAACCTGATCTGAAGATTCACAGTCAGTGTTTGCCTAGGCCTCTTATCTGGAGGGGGATGGGTACCCCTGATCAAGGTAGTAAGGTCTTCGGCCATTTTGATCATCTGTTTTTTAGGCATAGAGGCCTGTGCACGTGGCTCAGGCTTCAGTTTTTTAGTTTTAGAAGGCGTCTTTGCCTTTGGTTTTGCAGCTTTCGGTCTGATATATAAATGTTGAGGTCTGAAAACACCCTCAGAAGCCGGTGCTTGCTCAGCGGCTCCGGACCCATCTGAGGGAGATGCATCCGTCTGGTCCAACACCTTGAGTATCTTGCGGCATGCCGGACTCCACATGGGTGTCAGTAGAGGCCTGCGACTCTAAGGTAGCGGGTATCAGGGGCTGCGAAAGAGCCTCGCTGAGTACCGGCGACTGGCTTAGGGAAAGCTTCATCGGCGGTTTTGGATCTCGACTGCCGTTCTCTGTCCTTTCCTTCGTGTTTTTTTTTATGTACTCCGGTAGTCTGACTGCTATCAGACGACATTTCTGGGTAGTTAAATCTGTTTCCAAAATACATAGATGTAAAAATATACCGACGCTTAATAGTGTGTTGGTTAAATCTAGCACAAAACCGACAACCAGGCACGTTGTGATCAGGGCCTAGGCAAGGAATACAGTATAAATGGAAATCCTTATGAGGTATTTGCTTCCCACAAGTAATACAATTATTAACTTTTTCTGACATCGGTAAAAAGCAAGAAAAAAATTTCCCCAACGGGGTACTTCGCTTTAGTGAAGACTACGGTTCTGAAACTCAAACTCGAATATTTCAGTAGTCGGCCGACCGGCACTTGCAAAATTCTTCTGCTTCGGGCACTGCGCGGCAAAAAAGATTAAAAATGGCATTGGCTGCATGTTTTATACCCCTGACGACCTGACGTCATGGAAGAGGAGACAGCAACCGACGCAGGACCCAAGACTTTGGAATTCAGGACGACTGAGGGCAACCTGCCAGCAGATTACCCAAATGTAATGACTGCAACAGTGAGACACGAAGACCATCGGGCCTAGCCCTACAGACGAAAAACATGAGGACTAGGTCCTCTAAGTTAAACAAGCCTAGCCTGGTGTAAGATAGAAACCTAGATTTTCCATTAAACATTAGAGTCAGACACATAGGAGAATATTTTAAACAAAATACAGTGGAAGCAACACGAGGACTAGATCCTTCAAGTTAAACGGGTCTAGCCCTGTGAAGAACCGGGTCTTCTAATTTAAGCAGACCAAGAAGGCCACACACACACACACACACACACACACACACACACACACACACACACACACACACACACTGGCTCAAGGGTAGCAATAAATAAGAATAAGAAATTACGACATTAGCAGATCCCCGCTAAAGACCACCAGTCAACAAAATTGCTTGACAGAAAATAATCAACAGGAGCCCCTATTGATTAACAATGGCAAACTCGCCAAACTAATTCTCTAGACAAGAAAAAGGCAAGTTCGTATAACTACTGAATACAAGAGACTACTATACTTGTCAAACAAAGCCACAAGGCAATTTAGGTAAATCCTAACTGTAAATAACAGGAAGGAAGGTGAAACCTCCAAAACTAACGGTTTAGGTAAAGCGCAACTGCACCTAACTACTGGTACACAGGATACCACTAAAAAGGTCACACAAGACAAAGACAAGTCCGATAATGTATATATTCAATAATTATGCAAAGATACTAGAATAATGAAAATTTTCAAAAACTTAGCCAGAGCCAAGAGAAGCACATCCAAACTCATCGACGCTGCAAACGAGATCTGGGGATTGCACTGGTGCACCATGGGATACCTGCTTCGCCACAAGCCAACCAGAAGTCTTCGAGCTTGAAAATTGGCCGAGTCGGAGCAGAGGGTCGGTTCCGAACCCATATGTAAAAATGAAAATGAAATTAGACTACCTAACATCTTAGATTTTCCCTTTTTCTTTTAAAAGAGTTAGGCGTAGAAGCAAAAATGAGGGGGTTTGAGAGCCATAAAGACTTTAAATAACCCATCAGGAAATACAGCCTTTCTTATTGTGGATCTCTAAAAACTAGAGTGCCAAAAGAAGAATTATTTTTCCTTGTACAGGTTTCCAAGGAAACCACAACTGAAGGGCCTAACCCCAGACATACCACCACCAAATAACCATGGATATCCCGTACTAAAATTTAAGGAACATTGTCCAGTCCTTCTAAAATCACAAGCCTAGGTTCTTCCATGTGGCCTTCTGACCATTCAGATAGGACGTGCCTGTAGGGTGTTCCATGTCAGCCTCAAGTGGGGTAGTGACACAAAGAACAGGGCCAGAGGGCAGACACTCTTCAGGCTTCTCAACTACCTCAACAAGTGCTTCCAACTCATATTTGGAGAAGGAACCTGAACTACTAAGGTCTTCCTTCTGTTTCTTGGCTTTCTATTTTTTGTTTGTTAAGGGATGTTAGAAGCAAGAACCTTGGAAGACATAACAGCTTATGCCTTCAAACATTTGTTCTCCAAGCAAATATTCATGGAAGAAAGGCTGCTTCTTAAGATTTTTGGAACAAAAGCCTGAACGAGACAGCCATGACATTATGCTCTGGTCCCAGGCAGCAAAGACACAGAGAAGGTCTGTTTTTGTATGGAATCTCCCCCCACAGAGGCAATTCCCCTCTTTGATGACATGAGCAAAATTCCAATAAAAAATATGAATAAAGATGAAGGCTCTTCAATGGGGTACGTAAGCTTTCCCTCAAGGATAAAATAGACCCTGTCAAATAGTTGACAGAACAAGCTATACACGTTGCTTGGCAGACTTGTGCAGGAAAGTCTAGTGCATAAAAGACATACATACCCAAAAATCTACCAGCAAGTAAAACTCGTAACCATGTCTTCAGAATGGGCATATGGCGTGCAAGGAAGGAGTGCCTAAGCTTTGGTACACTGGCCAGTCAGTTTTCTTATCAGGATACATCCCTCCATCAATATTACAACAGTAATCTAATGATAATCATCCCTGACTTTAATCCTCAGTGACTTGCTATAAACTTAAAAATCTTGTGAGGCACAGTCAGTGAATAATGCCACACAAAGCTTCATAGTTCTTGCTCAGAAAATGCACACCGATGCAAAACCCGTTGTTCTGCTAACATTTTAAGTAAGCAACATTTTTTAAAAAATGCCCCTTATTTTTATCCTTTGTCTCCCCACCCCCTATTATTTTTCGATTTGTCCAGAATGTTTAAAGTACTGGAGTGGTATGCACTTAAAAGCCAGTAAAACACTTCACACACTTACATTAACTGGCAGTACATGGTGCAGAAAAGCTCCATGAACTACAAAAAAATAATGATCGGGTATCCCCAATAATAACCCTACATCTTAAGCACATAAGCCAGTTATGATCAGAGATCCAATTATGATACTATACATTAGTATCAGCAAAAGCTGCAAATGGAAGACTTATACCACTGAAAATGAAAAAATGAACACAGGTTGAAAAACAGTGAAGGATTCAAAAATTAAACAAATTGGGAAAGAAGACTGTCTTGCCCAGTGCACTTTTTGTTTGGAATTGAGTGCAAAAATAGGACATTTAATAAATAAAAAGATGAAATATTAGAATAATGAATGCAGAGAAAAGGTGTGCATCGACTTCATAAATGCTTCTGAAAAATTTAGCTTTTATAATGCTCCCAGCCTGGTCAGGGCTCTTTGAATAATGACAAAATAGTGAGACTTGCAGAAAATAGCTCAGTTTCTTCAGGCCCATTTAGTATATATATATATATATATATATATACACATATATATATATATATATATACACATATATATATATATATATATATATATATATATATATATATATATACACACACACACACACACACACACACACACACACACACACACACACACACACACACACACACACTATATATATGTATATGGATTCACTTCATAACACAAGCTCAAAACACTGAAAAGTACAGTTGTGTACACTTACCATAAATGTAGATGTTAAGAGTGTATTCACTGCTGCAGTCATCACATTTGGGTTATCTGCTTGCAGTACCCTCAGTCGGCCTGATTAACAAAGTCATGGGTCCTGCGTCGGTTACTGTCTCTTCTTCCGTGACGTTAGGTAGTCAGGGGTATAAAACATGCAGCCGACGCCATTATATCAGTTTTTCTTTCTCCAGATGTCAGGTGCCCCCCTAATGGAAGCAATTACATCTATAAATATATAAGGTTATACCTCCAATAAAAAAGCAAATACACCAAAAAGCTTTTAAGTATAGTAAAGGAGAGTGAGGTATAGCAAAAAGTAGTAAGGGGGCTGGAGGGAGGGTAACCAGGATTGCAACAGTGAATGCACTCAAACATCTACTTTTATGTTAAGTGTACACATCTGTACTATGTTCGTGTTTCACGGTTGCAGTCATCACATTTGGGTAGATTCCCAAAACTAAGGTTGGGAGGAGGAATTTATATAGCATTAGGATCAGCAATAAGACCCTGCAAGACTGCAGTGGCAAAGCCAGCTCTGGATTTAGAGAAAAACTGGCAGATGGTAACGCTTGGTGAAAATATGTACAGAACTCCAGGTAGCAGCTTCTAGGATGCCCCTGGTAGGGACACCTCTGAGAAAGGCTGTAGAGGTAGATGCAGCCCTGGTAGAGTGGGGTCTGATCCGCTGTGGAATAGGTTTTCCATGGTGCTTATAGTAGAAATTAATGCAATGGCCTATCCATTTAGAAATAGTTTGGTTTGAAATAACCTTCCCCTCTGCCCCTGCAGCAGATGCCACCAGCAGTTCTTCAGATTTCCTTTGTGGTCTCGTCCTGTCCAAGTAGAATCTAAGTTGTCTGTGCACATCTAAGGAGTGTAGTATCCATTCCAGTTTGTTCAGTGGATTAAGAAAGAAGGTTGGCAGATGAATGGACTGATTAAGGGCCACACTGGATACCACCTTGGGCATGAAAGAAGGATTTGTCCTGAGGGACACCCAGTCCACATGAAAGATGATGAAAGGCTCCACTGCAACAAGGGCCTGTAATTTAGATACCCTTCTTGCTGAAGTGATTGCTAAATATAAAGCTGTTTTCCAAGAAAGGAATTTTAAATCTGCAGTAGCAGCTGGCTCAAAAGGAGGAATAGAGAGTTTATCCAATACAAAGTTAAGGTCCCAGGCTGGAGTTGGAGCTCTCCTGGGTGGTCTTACATTTTTGGCCCCTCTGAGGAACTACTTGAGCAGTGGATGAGAGAACAGGGAAGGTTCTGTGTTATAATGAGCTGAAATGGCAGAGGCGTGAACTTGATGGAGGAGAAAGATCGGCCCTTGTGAAGCATCTCAGATAAGTATTGTAAAATCCGAGGTAAATTGGGCACAGCTGTGCTCATCCCTCGAGATCTGTTCCAGGCACAGAAACTTTTCCCTTTTTCAGCATAAGATTTCCTAGTACTAGTGCTCCTTGCCTCTAAGATATCCATCGCTGGTTTACTGAGGGATGGTAAAGGAGAGATTAGGTAATTAGCCATGCTGCTAGGTTCAGTGTTTGAAGCTGAGGGTGCAGAATCTGGTTCTCCTGCTGAGACAACAGGGCAGGGGAGGAATCTGAGGTAGGTGCCATAGGGCCAACAGTAAAACACTGCACAAGAGGGGGTACCAGTGTTGGCGTGGCCAGTCTGGTGCAATCAAAATCGTCCTGGGTGTGTCTTGTTTTATCTTTAGTAGTACTTTGGAGAGCAGAGGAGTAAAGGCATAAACTGATAGGTTTTTCCAGCTGAAGGACAGAGCATCCACTTTACAGGGTTGTTTGTGGGGAGTCCTTGTGCAAAATTTGTCCAATTGATAGTTCTGGGGGAGGCAAACAAGTCTATATCTTAGCTCCTCCATTTGCTTATCAACATGTTGAAAATCCTTGGTTCCAGTTTCCACTCGTGTGGGTCCATGTGGTTTCTGCTTAGTCCGTCTGCCAGTGTATTTAGTTTTCCTAGCAGGAACTGAGCTTGTAGATGCACTTGGTAGCTCAAGGCTGTGTTCCACAATGCCATGGCTAGTCCGCAGAAGGGGTAAGAATGTGTAGCCCCCTGCTTGTTTATGTACCACATAACAGTGGTGTTGTCCATCTTTACCATTAATTGTCCTGGAAGAATGTGGTCCTTGAAGGCTGTCAGCATTCTGTACAGCTAACATTTCTTTTTAATTGATATGCAGGTGCATTTGGCTTGGGTTCCATTTGCCCTGAATGCACTAACCTGCTAGGTGAGCCTCCCCATACATAGTCTGATGAGTCTGTTAGGGTTTGGGCGGCAGGGGTACTGTGAATTTTAGTCCCTTGTTTTGGTGGCAGGCCTCTGCCCACCAAAGGAAGTCTAGGTGTATGCAAGGTATGACAGGAATCATTGCTTCTAGATCCTGAGAATGTTGACACCATAGGCTTTTTAGATACCACTGTGGTTTCCTCATATGCAGTTTTGCATATGGAATTAGAAGAATGCAAGAGGCCATGAACCCCAAGGCTTCTAGTATTTGCCTTGCAGATAGCAGGGTTTTTGTGGCCACTTGTTTGAAATAGGTAGTCAAATGAATTTGTTTCTCTGGCGTGAGGAAAGCCATCTGGGAAGTTGTATTCAAGCTTGCTCCCAGGAATATGATTTGTTGACAGGGTACCAGGTGTGACTTCTGTTCGTTTATGGTGCACTCCAGACAAGTTAGCACGCTTTGTACAAAGGCAAGATGATTCTAAAGTATGTCCTGGCTTTCTGCTTGAATTAGACAATCGTCCAGGTATGGGTATATTTGAATATTTCTTTGCCTGCAAAATGCAATGACTGGAGCTAGGCACTTTGTGAATACCCTGGGCGCAGTAGATAAGCCAAAGGGCAGTGCAGAGAACTGATAGTACTTGTAGCCTGCTTTGAAGCGTAAGTATCTTCTGCAAGATTCCCTGATTGGGATGTGCAGGAATGCTTCCTTTAAATCTAGTGTTGCCAACCAGGCATCTTTGTCTAGCATAGGAAGCAACTGGTGAAGAGAGCATCTTGAATTTTGGAATCACCAAAAAGGAGTGGACAGGTCCAGGAAAGGACGCCATGAATTGTCTTTTCAGAGTACCAAGAAAAGTCTGGAGTAGAAACCTTGTCCCTTTCTCTCCTAAGCATAGGGGCTATTCAATTGGTACCAGAAGAGGAAAGTACTTGCTTTGGGCCTCTGCCCACTGATTTGGGGGTAGATCTGGCCCCCTGCTTGGTGTTGGTAACATGTGGAAGTAAAATCTGTATCCTTGGGACACTATATTTAAAACCCATTTGTTCTGGGTAATGAGTTCCCAGTTCTTTGCATGAAGTGCAATCTTTCCCCCAAAAGAGGCGGTCAGTTGAGAAGTACTTGGAAGTTTTAAAAAGTAGTCATTGAGACAGGTTACCATAGTGGGGATTTTTATTACTCCCAGATTTGGAAGTGGGGCCCCCCACTGCTTAGTCCTGTGCTTACCCTGGTACTGAAGCCTAGGTGCTCTGCTGGATCTGGGTTTGAACTGAGAAGGTCTGGAAGAGGCAGGAAAGGACCAATTCTTGGAAGGCCAATGCCTACTAAACCTTGGAGGTTGCACTTGTAAGAAATCTTTAACAGTTTGCATAGATTTAGCTTTTTCCTCCATCTTTTTAAGAACTTCCTCTGCCTTGCTGCCAAACAAGCGGTCCTGATTTAAGGGAGCATCCAGTAATTTTGCTTTACCATGAACTGGCAAGGATTGCTCCTTAGGCCAGTCATGCCTTCTAAGCAAAGGTCCAGTTACAGGAGCCCTGCAAGATGCCTCTAGTGAATCAAAACCACATTGCAAAGTATGTTTTCCAGCTTGTTCAGCTGAATGCAGTAAATTCTGCAAATCCTTATTTTCAGCACAATCAGGAATCAACATAATTTTTTGTTTAAGCAATCCAATAATATGCTGCAAAACACACAGATTTAGCACTTTCTTTTCCAAACAGGAAACTTCATCAGTCCTAGGTCTCTTAGAGGTGGAAGGTTGGCTTCCCTAATTGAAGTAATAAGGTCTTCAGCCATTCTTATCATTTGTTTTTTAGGCATAGAGGCCTGGCCATGCGGTCTGGGCATCAGTTTTCTAGGCATGGTTCGAGTTTTAGGCCTTGAAGAAGAAGATGGCGTCGGTTTAATACGCAAGTCAGTAGGCCTGAATACACCCTCAGAAGCCGGTGCCTGCACAACGGCTCCGGACCCATCCAAGGTAGAGACATCCACAGGTTCCACAGTTTAAGCAACTCGCGGCATACCAGACTCCGAATGG
>NC_056725.1:1552515950-1552518450 GCF_019279795.1 Protopterus annectens | reverse complement strand
GAAAAAAAAAAAGATGTAAGCTTACAGTAACTCATCTGGTAAGCTATTCTCTACGTCACTCGATCAAAACATTTAGGTGATACTTACAGTCACTATGCTGAGGTATTGCAGGTAGCTGCTCAGGTTGCAACGGAGCACAGTTTAGGAGATATTCAGAGATCGTTGCCGCTCATAGCTGCAGCTGTTTGAACAAGACTGAGAAAATCTTATGCAAATGAAGTAGTAATGAGATGTAAGTGAGTAAAGTGTGAAATACTTTTAACCATCTTATGTAAATTAAGAGCTCTACATGGCTTTGAGCGATTTATACCAGCTTTCTGATATGCATCAGGGCTGTGTGCATAAGATTCATAAAAAAAGGACTTGTATCTATCATACTTGCTTTGAATTCAAGGAAGATGGTATAATTCTCAGCCAGCTTAACCATCTCCCATATATAGGTGCTCACTTAAGTCACACCTAATTCAGGTGTATCCAAAGGTTCTTGCTAGCCAAGATGACACAGACTTAGGCAAAGGCTAATCCCATCTGAATTATGCCAATTAGGAAATCTTTAAACAGGTTTACAGAGAACAGGGACAGCATGAATTCTGGAGAGTTTGTATTGCCCACAGACTAGGTTGGGGGTAGGATGTGTGACCTTCCCATACCTGTGGATACAAAGGTAAGCACGGCCTTCACTACACTTACTATAAGGATCTTCTACAAATGAACTGTGAACACACTGTGCATCTCAGGGCTTTTGCTACAGCAGGTTGTTGATACACTCTTGGTGTGTGCGGATCAGTACATCTAATTAATTCACAATGTCACCTCAGGATCGAGCCAGTACCATGACTGCCTTGTACTGGATAGCAAACGCTCCAGAGGTGCTTTGTCCAACAGATTACATCCACTTTACCATGAGGGCCCATCAGGACCACTGGGGAAGCAGTACCAGCAAGGAAGTGCCATCATTCCATTAATTGCCATGTAATATGTAATGCACTGAAAGTGCATCACAAATATGTTGGTCCATCATCCTGTTACTGCCCGTGATTCCCAAATGTGGCATAGAAGCTCACTACCTCCACTTCCTGTAGGACAGGAATCCTTATGGTCACCTAGTTGGTAAATGCAAAACACTTTAATCTTCCTAACCACAGGTATTTCAAAATGTGGAGAGTGGTATAGGTAGTGCTGAGTAATCACACTCCTTTCCCATTTTGTTTGTGTGTCCCTCCCTTATGTTTTGCAGGTGACCAAGGCTACCCACTCAAACCATGGCCAACACCAGTCCATAACCCCAAAGGAGCCACCAAGGTGCACTTCAACACTTCCCTATCCCAAACACGGAGTTATTGAGCAAGTGTCTGGCCTGCTCAAAGTCCATTTTTGTTGCCTGAAAAAGCATGGGGGTGCCCTTCAGTATTACTTTGCTACTACATGCAGAACATTTACTGCCTGCTACTTTCTGCACAACACGATCATGCATCAATCTGTTGCACAGCTGCCACAGTCAGTCATGAACAGTGGCACTACAGCTCCCTCCATTGTTTCTTCCACCAGTGACTACAGCAAGGTTTGCCAGCCAACAGCAATAGTAGGGCAAACCTTGCAGCAAGCTCATGCACAGTATACAGTTGTGCATGGAAAGAGGCGTTTCAAATCCACATCCATGGATTACTGCAGTCACTTAGTGAAATTGGGGGGCGTAGGGGGGTGAATCACACATAAAATGCTTTATGCATGCAGTGCTATTTGTGGGGTATGGTGCATAGTCACCTTACATTGTACCCACAACAATTTCTATTTTTCAACAAAGAAATGGAAACTTTCATGGTTTTGCATCAGTCATCATTTGTAAAGTGCTGGGTAAGTGGCATACATGCTAATAATACTACCAGTGTGCGACTTAAGTGTGCAAAACCAGTTATTAGGAAACATGTTTAAGGTTCCACTTATTGTTTTAGATACTGCAGTGAGGCTGGGGTATGACCATTGTTATCATACTAAAACTACTTGCATTGGAAGAAATACCCCACCCTTGCAGTGGCATTCTCTCAACTGTTTTTGAGGTATTCTCTCAACTGTTTTTGAAGTACCAGTAAGAGGTGAAGTATTGGCCATGTCTAAGTACTGTTATCCCTTTACTGCTGTTGAAAATCAAGTTATATCTGGAAGGTGTCCCTTAAGGACAGTGTGGGTGATGGCCTCACAGATCATGAGCAAGTGCCGTAATGTCAGCTAGATGCAGAGATGCTTTGATGACAGGATCTACTGGGTACAGGGAAGCCTTAACACTGAACCGACTGTGCTGCAGGACCTAGGCCTTGACTGGGAGGTTCTGTCACTTACTGCAGAAATCAAAATGAGACTTGGCTTCCTTATTCTTGGGGGGGATCCACATGAGTACGTACAGCACTTCGAGATGCACATAGGTGTCTGTTGCTTATGCAGACAGTGCCTTGGCCATGTCCACGCGTTCCCAATGTGCATCTGGCAAGTCTTTACAAGTGTA